>NC_091127.1:27850390-28002890 GCF_040183065.1 Periplaneta americana | reverse complement strand
GAAATGAATGACCTCATTTATCATGGGCATAAGACACAAAGGTAGAGTAAGTTCATATATTTTATAAACTTTATATTATTATGTGAAGAATTTCGTAAGATGCTTCTCACCTGAATGTAGTCCGAAAATATATATGTATAGATAAATCTAAACTGAAATAGGTATTATTGTACTTCTCATCTGAATGTAGTCCGAAAAAATATATGTATAGATAAATCTAAACTGAAGTAGGTATTATTGTACTTCTCATCTGAATGTACTCCGAAAATATATATGTATAGATAGATCTAAACTGAAGTAGGTATTATTGTACTTCTCATCTGAATGTAGTCCGAAAAAATATATGTATAGATAAATCTAAACTGAAGTAGGTATTATTGTACTTCTCATCTGAATGTACTCCGAAAATATATATGTATAGATAGATCTAAACTGAAGTAGGTATTATTGTACTTCTCATCTGAATGTAGTCCGAAAAAATATATGTATAGATAAATCTAAACTGAAGTAGGTATTATTGTACTTCTCATCTGAATGTAGTCCGAAAAATATGTGTATAGATAAATCTAAACTGAAGTAGGTATTATTGTACTTCTCATCTGAATGTAGTCCGAAAAAATATATGTATAAATAAATCTAAACTGAAGTAGGTATTATTGTACTTCTCATCTGAATGTAGTCCAAAAAAATATATATATAGATAAATCTAAACTGAAGTACCTGTTATTGTACTTCTCATCTGAATGTAGTCCGAAAAAATATGTGTATAGATAAATCTAAACTGAAGTAGGTATTATTGTACTTCTCATCTGAATGTAGTCCGAAAAAATATATGTATAGATAATCTAAACTGAAATAGGTATTATTGTATTTCGACTAAAATACTTTTAAAATAATAATATTAAAATAATAGTACTAATAATAATTGTTTTATAATTATTATTATTAATGCATGTTCATTTCTATTATTACAATTAAAAATTATTAGACAAAAATAATTTTAGAATACAAAATTAGATATTATAAAAGTTATTGTAAATTTACCGTTGAGTTTAATTTAAAGCGAAATAAATTCTTTATTACTGTTTTCTTTTTTTTTTTTTTTTGTTTGTTTGTAAACAACTTCAGAACTGCAATCTTTACTTTTCACAACTATTAATGTCAGAAAATTTCTTTCTTTGTCAATATTTGAGCCTTTAAGAGCAGAAGTGGTGTAAGTCAGATATGGGTAATGAAGTTTAAAGTAAACATTCTGTAAAATACAGCGCAAAGTAGCAATTAATATTCAATTTATTTAAACTATTATTAGTCAGTGTATAGCAAGAAGGCCATATTAATTGCTACTTTGCGCTGTATTTTACAGAATTTTTACTTTAAATCTCATTACCCAATTTTGACTTACACCACTTTTGCCCTGAACGCCTCATTTGTAGATCTTGGAAACTGAAATATTAAAAGAAATTACTACTTATAAAAGCATTTTCTAGTTTTTCTATATCTCTCTGTAATATTAATTTCTAATATCGGCTGCATACTAAAATATAGTAACAAAATACGAAACTATATCTTATACTTCTTTACATTGCTAAATGAACAGAAAAAATCGATAAAATCCTCTAGCATTACAAATAAATGTACTTAAATAACTACCACTGTCTTCGAATTAACTTCTATATTTTGCAAGCCAATCTATAGGCTAATCACAGCAATTATAAATATCAACCCATTTGTAATTGTCATTAAATAAAGTGAAATTACCCTCACATTCTTGAGTTACATCACCTAGTTAACAGTAGGAAGGTCTTAGCTCGCATTATCTTAAGGCATTAGGCAGAAAAATACTTAAAAGGACCACTATAAATTTCTTCGGATTAATTTTCATGCCTGTTATACCATCCCACAATCACAACAGCGCTGAGTATCTTCTGTATTTGATAACATCGTTGAATGAAACACTAAAACACGTAGATTCACCACTATCACTGTCATCACCTCGAAGCACTGGGTTCGGAAACACAATCACAGACTGCACTACTGTTAGCAGGTCCGTTCGTCCGTCTGCCGACACAGATTCCCGCCTGTTTGAGCGCACTCCCGGGACGAAGTTTCCGCACGATAACGTCGCATGTTGGACAATGTCAAATGATAATATAGTCTCTTCTGAAAGGACCTTAATTATTGCTATCCGCAATCCCTCCTCTGTGTGTGTGTCTCCTCTCTCTTTCCTTTTCTCTATATGTCCAAACAGAGGTTTTAGGTAATAATCCATTTCTTTATAGGCCGGACCGTGATGAAAACATGTGTGAGTGACATGTCATGCCGTGCACTTTGCCTCTTTTCGTGATGCACGCGGACAGACATCACGAAAACCTTGCGGACAAGACACAACATTGCCCCCACCCCATCGCGGCACAACCCTCTCTCTCTCTCCCTTTAAAGAGCCCTCTTTTATTACGTAATGTGGTGTGACACGGAGGCGAAGATCACCCACGGCACGGTACTGTTCCGGTCGTCAACAGGTTGTATCTCGTGAGAGATGTCAGCGCGGGCGTTGCTAGGCAACCGATGCTGTGTCAAATTCTCGAGTGTGTATGTCTTGTCATAGAAGAGAGTATCTCTTTTTCTCTCTCTTTTTCCTGGGTCTTTGAAATGTTACTAGACAACGGATCAGACAAATTCTCAATGGTGTATTTATTGTCATAGGTCACGATATCTCTCCCATTCATGAGATGTCAAGTGTTGCTAAACGCCGTTTTGTTAGATTCTCGAGTGTGTATGTCTTGTCATAGAACAGATTATCTCCCTCTTTCTCTCTCTTTTTCCTGGGTCTTCGAAATGTTACTAGACAACGAATCAGTTAAATTCTCAATGGTGTATTTATTGTCATAGGTCACGATATCTCTCCCATTCATGAGATGTCAAGTGTTGCTAAACGCCGTTTTGTTAGATTCTCGAGTGTGTATGTCTTGTCATAGAACAGATTATCTCTCTCTTTCTCTCTCTTTTTTCTGGGTATTCGAAATGTTACTAGACAACGGATCAGACAAATTCTCAATGGTGTATTTATTGTCATAGGTCACGATATCTCTCCCATTCATGAGATGTCAAGTGTTGCTAAACGCCGTTTTGTTAGATTCTCGAGTGTGTATGTCTTGTCATAGAACAGATTATCTCCCTCTTTCTCTCTCTTTTTCCTGGGTCTTCGAAATGTTACTAGACAACGGATCAGACAAATTCTCAATGGTGTATTTATTGTCATAGGTCACGATATCTCTCTCATTCATGAGATGTCAAGTGTTGCTAAACGCCGTTTGTTAGATTCTCGAGTGTGTATGTCTTGTCATAGAACAGATTATCTCTCTCTTTCTCTCTCTTTTTCCTGGGTCTTCGAAATGTTACTAGACAACGGATCAGACAAATTCTCAATGGTGTATTTATTGTCATAGGTCACGATATCTCCCTCTTTCTCTCTCTTTTTCCTGGGTCTTCGAAATGTTACTAGACAACGGATCAGACAAATTCTCAATGGTGTATTTATTGTCATAGGTCACGATATCTCTCCCATTCATGAGGTATCAAAGTATTACTAGACGCCGATTTGTCAGATTCTCGATTGTGTTTGTCTTGGCATAGGTTATATATCACACTCTATCTCCGGGAGATATCAAAGTGTTGATAGACAACTAATATGTCAAATTCTAAATGTTACACGTCCTATCGCATTTACAAGGATAGTTTCTCTTTCTTGTGAGTTATCGACGTACCTATTGTGAGGCAACCAATCTGCCAAATACTTAATTGCATAGGCCTACATCTTATTATAGATCAGAACGTTTTTCTTTAGATAAATCGAGGCAATGCTAGCTAATCGATCTATCAGGTTCTCAATTATATACGTTTTGCCATAGGTCAATATAACTCTCAAATTCTCCATTGTGTATGTTTCGTCATACATCGAGTTATATTTCTTGTAATTAGTCAACTGTCCGAAGACAGATTGAACCCTCACCAATAAGACATTGCTCATGAGGCAACTAAGACAGAAGATAATGAAATATGTCCATTGCATACATCGCTGACTA
Organism: Periplaneta americana; assembly: GCF_040183065.1. NCBI lineage: Eukaryota > Metazoa > Arthropoda > Insecta > Blattodea > Blattidae > Periplaneta > Periplaneta americana. The sequence goes on along the minus strand of NC_091127.1, from coordinate 27,998,808 downwards.
GTCACATATTACACTACTCAAACTTCAGATGCATACAAACAATTGTTCTTCCTGTGACATAATATTATCGCGTGATATGTCCTGCCTGTTAATAGATGTACAGTAAAAAAAAAAAAGGTAAAGGTATCCCCGTAACATGCCATGAAGGCACTTGGGGGCATGGAGGTAGAGCCCCATGCTTTCCATGACCTCGGCACTAGAATGAGGTGGTGTGGTCGGCACCACGGTCTTACCGCCTTTTACCCCCGGGAAAGACCCGCTACTCAATTTTGTAGGAGGCTGAGTGAACCTCGGGGCCGTTCTGAAAGTTTGGCAACGAGAAAAAATCCTGTCACCACCTTGGATCGAACCCCGGACCTTCCAGTCCGTAGCCAGCTGCTCTACCAACTGAGCTACCCAGCCGCCAATAGATGTACAGTAGTGGCAAAAAACCGGATCGACTCTTGTAGCTGATTTCAGAGCCTTGTTCACTCCAGAGCACGATAGACTGGTAACTAAGACTTTCGTGGTTCGAATCCTGCCTGGGAAGGAAACATTTTTTTGTTTCTTATTCAAATTTATTCCCAATACTTTTCGATTGCAGCGATATTTTACTACTTAATTAACTTATTATTCCCAGAACATGAATTTTACCAGCAATCGAAAAGTATTGGGAATAAATTTGAATAAGGAACAAAAAAAAAGTTTCCTTCCCAGGCAGGATTCGAACCACGAAAGTCTTAGTTACCAGTCTGTCGTGCTCTGGAGTGAACAAGGCTCTGAAATCAGCTACAATGATCGGTCCGGTTTTTTTGCCACTACTGTACACTGGCGTTCAAAGATTTCTGACCACTATTAATCGATAGTGATCGATAATTTTTTCGTGTAAGTGTAGCTTCTTTAGTTATTACTTCCATGAATAGATGACGAAGATAACAGTCAGTGTCGCCAATAGTACATAAATATACCCGCATTAAACATTATAAAATTTCATACCCCTCTAATGAATGTAAAACAAGCACTAGGTTTAGAAGAAAACCGTTGATACTATCAATTATGGGAATAATTTATAGGACCTACTTAATCTACATCACTATTTTCCCAAATACTTTTTACCCGTTCCAATAATAGTCACCTATTGAGAACTAGCGGAACTATTTCAAAGTTTGTCAATTTGTTGTGTCTTTGGTTCTGACTTATCCCGTAGTTAGAAACTTCGCTTACACGATCAGACAATTATTGTAGGTCAGATATCTTTGAACGCCAGTGTACATATTATCAGCCAGAATCTCGATCAGAGGTAGTAATATATGTAATTCTGCTAGTTTTTAGAAGAAGACGTTACGTGGCAACCAATCTCTCAAATTCTTAATTTTTATGACTTGCACATATCACAATATTTCTATCGTTTCAGATCGTTTTATATCGACATGTTGCGAGGTAATCGATCTAACAATCAACTGTTTATACGCATTTTTATAAATAATAGAGAAGTTCAGAGATTCATTCAAGAAACTAATCAAAATTGCAGTGATAATTCCAAGGGATCGCCATACATCCAATCAACCAGTTCGTTGACAGTCGACTGGACTACTAGAATCTGATTATACTGATAGTACATAGCATGGTGTTCTAAGATTTTTAACCGACAATTTTTTTCTCTTATGTTCGTTTGTTTATCCTACGTTCATTTTTTATCATCATCTCTGTTTCCATAGTAAGCCTGTACTCATGCATATTCATTCCAAAAAGATATCAACAATCAAACGCTAACATCTAACTCTCAACCTTAACAAATCAATACATATACTCTATAATAAATTTCCTCTTATGTAATAAAGAAAATTTTCCAACTAACTCAGCCATACATAGTATAAATACCCGCAGAAAGAATGATTTTCATACGCCATCATCAAATTTATCATGCTATCAAAGGGAAGTACGTTACATGGCGATAAAAATGTTCAATAGTCTTCCTGAAGACATTAAGAATCATAGCCAAAACCCTGCATTATTTAAGGTAAAACAAAAAAAATTTACTTAATATCTCACACTTTCTATTCTGTATATGAATTCTTGACATTTCACAGTACTGTGTAAATATTTTAATACTATTAAATGGTAAACATATTACATTGTATAAAATATTATTGTTATTAAGGTATTAATTCTGTACATATTTCATATTTGCATTTTATATGTATTGCATTTATATGTTAAACGTAAGAATTGGACATGTTCTTTATTCTATGCTATAAAGCAAATGTAAGAATATTATGGAACGAATAAATCTATCTATCTATCTGTCTGTCTGTCTGTCTGTCTCTGTCTGTCTGTCAGTCTGTCTATCTATCTATCTATCTATCTATCTATCTATCTATCTATCTATCTATCTATCTATCTATCTATCTATCTATCTATCTATCTATCTATCTATCTATCTATCTATCTATCTATCTATCTATCTATCTATCTATCTATCTATCTATCTATCTATCTATCTATCTATCTATCTATCTATCTATCTATCTATCTATCTATCTACCTATCTATCTACCTATCTATCTACCTCTCTATCTATCTATCTATCTATCTATCTATCTACCTATCTATCTATCTATCTATCTATCTATCTATCTATCTATCTATCTATCTATCTATCTATCTATCTATCTATCTATCTATCTATCTATCTATCTATCTATCTATCTATCTATCTATCTATCTATCTATCTATCTATCTATCTATCTATCTATCTATCTATCTATCTATCTATCTATCTATCTATCTATCTATCTATCTATCTATCTATCTATCTATCTATCTATCTATCTACCTACCTACCTACCTACCTACCTATCTACCTATCTATCTATCTATCTATCTATCTATCTATCTATCTATCTATCTATCTATCTATCTATCTATCTATCTATCTATCTATCTATCTATCTATCTATCTATCTATCTATCTATCTATCTATCTATCTATCTATCTATCTATCTATCTATTAACGTGGAACAGTTATTAATTATAACAATTGTACATTAATATTATTACAAATAAATCGTGACTTAATTAAGAAAATAAGGGCATTGTTATATGGATCAACATCACCAGGCAGAAATGTCGATCAAAATTAAGCAAAAAATTAAAAGATTAAATTATGAATAAATAAATGCTAATGACACGTTTTGTGATGCTGGTACCAGTATTATTAGAGTCACATAAGCTGTAAACGATGTAGTTCCTACTGAAAAATTATTTCAAATTAATAGCTGAAACATTTTCAATGCAGTATCTGAAAAAAGGAAAATTTCTGGGAACGCTACTGAATGGACTGATAGGTCATAACTAAAAGTCATTAATAATAATAATAATAATAATAATAATAATAATAATAATAATAATAATAATAATAATAATAATAGCAATAATTATAATAATAATAATAGCAATAATGATAATAATAATAATAATAATAATAATAATAATAATAATAATAATAATAATGTCTTATTGCTACATCGCTACCCTAGAACAATGCCAGGGATAATTAAACAATCCTTCATAGTAGGACGGGTAGGATCATTCCCAACCATTTCTCCACATTTGTTTTTTCGAAATAATTTTTCATAACGTCTATTTTTCGTAATTGTACTTTTTTCCGAATAATTTTCCGAAACCAACTTTCCAAAACAGTTATTCCTAATATACATTTTCCGAAAGGAAATTTTTCCGCTAACCATTATTCCCACAAGGGAATTTATTAATGTGTAGGCCTAACAATACTTTGGCGTTGCTAAGCAATGCTTACATTACATTTCGAGGTAAAAATTTTCGTAGCCTACATTTTATTCATCTACCCACTTACAAAGAAAAATACAGAGAGTACCTGCAATAATTATTCATTACAGCTGAAAGGAAAAGGATGAAATTGCTATCAAATGGATTCGTACATTATAAAACAAGATGTGGAAGACAGATAAAAATATGTTTGGAATGCAAGTGACTTAGAACAAAGAAACGTTCTGTCAGAACCATCACCATCGGCAATGGGCGACTTCTTCTAGTGCTTAAAGGTACCGAATTATCATGCCTTACTTCTGATTTCCGGTTGATTTGTACAGTACATCAAAAGCCTTTTCAATACCTGTTTTCAGCCTTCAACTTTTGTTGAAATAGGTAGTGATTTTTTTTCTCTCTTACATTTTAAGTTTCCAAAGGAGAAAATATACATTACATTTAATTCTGTTTTCTTAGTAATAACTCCGGACACATTTACTTTTTAAATATTATAAAAAATTTGTTACTTTATTTCATTTATATTGTGTGAAAGTTATTGGACAATTTGATGTTTCTGTGCTTTTTAGAATGTTTTTATTTATTTAATGATAGGAAACTGGGTGAGTGGCACAGCCTCAGAGGAAGCGGTGTCAGAATATATTTTTCTCTCGCTGGATTTGAACTCACGGCCCCTTGCATGATTGAATGTAAATGAAGTCCGATCAAATCATTGAACGGTCAGACAGCAGTCAGGTTTAACATGTGATTATCTTCAAAGAGAAAAGGCTGCGTCTTCGATTAAAATCTTTCCTTCATTTCGTGATGTAGAATAATATTATAATTGAGCCATTTTACATAATGTACTGAATCATAAGCAATCATCAAGTAGCAGAAGGAATACTAGACAAGAGGTCTATCTCTGAGGCACATTCAGTAAATAAATTGACTAATATTTTACAATTTGCAATAAAATTTCTGAGAAAATCCTGTTAAAAAGTTTATTACACATACATACATGCATGCATACAGTCAATACCTGTGGAGTAACGGTTAGCGCGTCTGGCCACGAAACCAGGTGGCCCGGGTTCGATTCCAGGGCGGGTCAAAGTTACTTGGTTGAGGTTTTTTTTTTCGTGGTTTTCCCTCAACCCAATACGAGCAAATGCTGGGTATGTTTCGGTGCTGGACCCCGGACTCACTTCACCGGCATTATCACCTCTATCTCATTTAGACGCTATATAACCAGAGATGTTGATAAAGCGTCGTAAAATAACCTACTAAAAATACATACATACGAACACAGCCACCGGCGCAGCTCAGTCGGCTAAGGCACTTGCCTGCCGATCCGGAGTTGCGTTCGGGCGCGGGTTCGATTCCCGCTCGGGCTGATTACCTGGTTGGGTTATTTCCGAGGTTTTTCCCTCGGCCTCATCTCGCCAAATATCATCTCGCTATCACCAATCCGATCGACGCTGAATAACCTCGTAGTTGATACAGCGTCATTAAATAACCAAGTAAAATAAAAAATACATACATACATACATACATACATACATACATAGCTACATACATACATACGTCCACATCTGTGGAATAACGGTCAGCGCGTCTGGCCGCGAAACCAGGTGGCCGGGTTCGAATCCCGGTCGTGGCAAGTTACCTGGTTGAGGTTTTTTCCGGGGTTTTCCCTCAACGCAATACGAGCAAATGCTGGGTAACTTTCGGTGCTGGACCCCAGACTCATTTCACCGGCATTATCACCTTCGTATCATTCAGACGCTAAACAACCTAGATGTTGATACAGCGTCGTAAAAAACCGAAGAAAATAAAAAACAATACATATGTACATACAATAGGACTAAGTTAAATGTAAAATTCACGAATTATTAACCATAGAATAAATTAATAAATTCATAATAATTAAGAGGCAGGCAAAATGAATAAATGAACGACTCAGTCAATTAATCAATGAAATAATATAATCAATCAATTACCATGTGAATGAGTCAGTCATTCAATCAGTCAGTGAACCGATAAATGGATCAGCCAATGATATAATTAATTCTGTAAGGAAACAATTAGTCAACCAATTAAGTAAGAGTATATTTATTGTCATAAATGAACATTTTGCACGTTTAAGCTGAACCATAAGACAGCACATTACAATTTTTTTTTCCAATTTGGAGCACAAGATTATTGAAATATGTAGTCTACATTTTTAAATTACCATGACATTGTGAAATTAAACTGAATACGGATTTAATTCACCAAGCAATGTGGCTTATTTAATTTGGCAGGTGTTGAAAATGTTATTCAATAAACTTTTGTGCGAGATCGTGCGTATTTGCTTGTTTTCCGCACAGAACCAATACGCGGTAAGTGTGAAATACCACATTCAGTATTCCCAACGTAACACACATAACAATTTCCCTCTTCTTACCGCTTAAGCACGACATTCATTTTACTGCTTTAGGCTTTCAACATATTATTTTTAGAGACGTTTAACATAGTAATAATTATAAATTGGAAACTTACCACTGCAATTTCACCTAAATTGCAATGTTAATTATTGTTTTTAAATATTTGCATAAATTAAGTAAAGTCTACTACTCCACGAAACTTTTTGCATTCCTGATACAAGTAACATTAAGGAAGCCGTGAAAAAATCAACAAGATTCCAGATGCGGATGTTATTACTGCAATATGTTATATAAATAATATTGTTAAAATATTAAAATGAAAAATAAATCATTACATAACCTTACCGTTTGTTTTAAGTTCGCATTTATAGACTGGGGGAAAAAAAAAGACAGACGTATATCATGGCCTGCTGGAGTATAGTAAACACAGAAAAAAATTTGTAGCAACAATATTGAAGAAAGATATTTTGGTTTTCCGAAGTTGCCGTCATTAAACAGAAACCAAGATGGAGATTTCATTGCAACTAATTAGAAATTCGTCTTTCAGGTATGTAATAAACGATCTTCGCACAAAATAATGTACGATACACGAGCGGTATGCTTGTTTTCATGCTCTCGGAAATTAAAAAAGCTCAACTACGTTTCGCTTTTTCAATCTTTTTCTCGACCATGAAAACGTCAACATACCGCTCTTGTAACGTATATTACTATTGGGCATTTTACAACAAACCTTTTATGAAGGTAAAGAAAGCTAAAACTGACAACGGCGAACAAATTTAATTGCTTCGAATGTATTTTCACTTTTATTAAATTTAATTTGTTACATAAATATCATGGTCATTTCGCACTGCAACTAGGCTATATTTCGAATAGACCTAATCCTATATAATACATGCAATTTATGGCAAAATTCTAAAATATATCTACTATATGAACAATCGTTTATGATGTCACTGCATTTCTAAGTGGATTAAATTAAATTCTGCAGGTACTTACAGAACACAATACCGACATCACCTCTTCTAATGGGGAACACTCCAGAATCCTTAAAGAAAAAGATAAATTTATCAGTCACCTTCCCAATAGCCTTTGTATAATAAACAGGCATAAATAAATACTACGTTATATCTGATACTGATAGACTATAAATAAATCAGGTCTCAAAATGCTTTTGCCTGCAGCGGTCTTTGAGGGCTGTTCTTCCATAAGCAGATTAAAAAATAACTTTAAAAGTTGTACATAAAGTGTAAATGTTACAAAAGGATATAAGTAGGCAAGATTAAAGTTTTGGTAAAAAAAAAAAAAACTGTCATACGAACCAGGTTTTAGCTTCAGTATAAGGACAATTTTTTGGCCATTGCCTATTATAAATTTGCATTTTATTTTAAAGTTTTATCTTTTTAACACTAACGGTAAGTTCGTAAAAATGTTTGAAATGAGTAGACTGATGCCTTTTTCAAAACTTTCAAAATAAAAGCATACACTCCAACATAAATACTGTGTTTATTTTTTCATAAAACAGTATTGAACATTAAATGAACAGAACATGTAGTAGAATCTTATAAGTGTTTGAAATGAAATTACTTCAAAATATAATATAAAAACGAAAAGTTACTGAATTCTATTTTAACAAAACGTTCATTCAATGTTTTTTCGATCCTTGGTTAGCCAATCGCATATCTCGTCATAGAAGGGTAAGTGCTCATCTGGGATGTACTTTTTCAATTGAACGATGTCCTCAATTTTCTGATGCCTATTTCAAAACAAACGCAATGTTCAACCGCATACTGAAAACATAGTGAACCTTGGACTGGTGCCTTTCGCATATAAAATGGTAGGTCTAGGCTTATAGAATGCAAAAACAACAATATGTCATTTTCTGAAAAACGGTGACTGATGCCCTTTTCAAAGCCCCTGATTCAATTGTTTGATTTTTTATAAGCTAATGAATTAATTAGTTTCAATATAAATAATAAACTCCTATGTCACCGGCGTAAAGCCGCGCAAGTCTTAGAGTAGTCTAACAGGAAATGTATTATTTTAATCCAAATAGTTATTTATGGTACTTGTGAGGTAAGTGCATCTTTATTGCGCGAGTGGAAAGATTTAAGCACGAGGCGTTAGCCGAGTGCTTAAATTACACGAGCGCAGTAAAGATCACGTTCACAAGTACCATACGTAATTTTATCCATGACCATAACGAAAAATTATGTTTTATAAAAGAAAATATGTTGAAAATAAGTCCTCATATAATCACATATCATGGCATGGATTTTAGAATCGATACGTGTACTAGGTAGGTTATGATGTAGGAGGCCATGATTAGTGAAGAATGGTGTCTAAGGCGTTGGATAAATAACAAATTATAATTAATTATATAATTTTAATGTATATTTTTTTCATTTTAAACGTGTATTTTCATCTTTTTAAAGTTTCAGGGATTATTTAGAAGTGTTCACGGGACTAATGTCATTATAATAATTTCACATTTTACTTCTGTAAACTTAAGAGGAATTTTAAAACGTAATTAATCATCGTGTCTGTTTAGCTCAGTTGACTAACGCGTGTTGTTATAAAAGTTATGAAAAGTTATAAAATCCTATAAACTCAACTTCGCAGGTTCAAGTCTTCCCGCCTCCCAAAATCCCAAAAGGTAAATTATTACAATTATAAATTAAAAAAAAAATACATATTAGATATGGATGCAATGCACAAATCAATTCCTTTGATTTGATTACCCTCCTTTGATTTGATTACCTGGTTGGGTTTTTCCGAGGTTTTTCCCAACCAAAAGGTAAATGCCGGGTAATATTTTGGCGAATCCTCGGACTTCACCTCATCTCACTACATCTCGCCAAAATATTGTAAAAAATTGCACAAAATTGAAAAAATTATAGAAAATTACAAAATTGTAAAAATTTGTAACAATTGTAATTGTAATATTGTAAAATTTTGACTTGTTCCACATCTTAAAGCTTCATTGCTCATGTAAGATCTATGGAATAAAACGAATGAATGAATGAATGAATGAATGAATGAATGAATGAATGAGTGAATGAATGAAGAGAAGGAGATTGAGTGTTTGCATATTTAAGAAATGGTAATAAAGAAGCAGATGTAGTGACATCTAGTAACTAATATATTAACTTCTTGAGCAATAGAATAGTTCAATGAAAAAGTATACGTGTGTACCCGGGTACTAGGAAAATACTAATGAACTGTGAGATAAAGTTCAAACTGTGAGGTAAAGTCTTTATATCACTAGTGGAATAAAGTAATGTTGAATAAAAGCCTACTTTACAAACGCAAAAGTATTTAGTAAAGGCATGTTTTTCGTTATGGTCATGGATAAATTGTATTTTCCATTACCAAGACTTTTCATGATGCAACGGTAGAGTTACAGTCTTATAAACATGGTAGATATAACACTTTTTTATTGAGCAGTAATGTACCCTCAACCCTCATTTGTATAATCATGCAGTAAATCTCCTTTGTGCCCGGTTTTCCTCTGATTGGTCGTCCACTGAATACTCCATGCACTTATGGAGTGAGAGCAAGGGAAAAGGAAAACAAAAGAACGGCGAGAATCAAACTAGCCGAGCCCAGCCTGTGTTTTACATGTCAGAGACATGTCAAACCTTCCCCTATAATTTGACTGATACACCTAAGTCGGAATGTAGGCACGACATTTTGAATTTGTACGCCACACAAAGAAGAAAAATACCGCAAGATATTTTCTCTGAAAAATATTGTTATCAAGTAATTACACCACAAAAAAAAAAGAGAAAGAGAGAGAGGAATCGATGCTCTAAAAATAAAAACAAAAGGAAAGCGAGTCCCGCAACTCGTGTATCGACATGATAATGGCCGCAAGGAACGCCGTTGGCGGTATATAAATATGTACACTGATTGCGTGTACGATTTCCTGCACTGCAGAATTGGTTTGCGTGGTCGCAGCCTTAATGGATGAGGCGGTCCGATAAGAGCTTTCGGCGTCTGGGAAGACTCTCTCTCTAAATAGGATCTCCGCCAATCAAACGACCGTATTTTCAATACTCTAGAATCCCATTCGTCAATTCGTTTCACCTGTTGACCGACACGGAACCCTTAAAAAATCGGAACATAATCAATATACTATTGGTATAACAGGTTAGAGTAATGGGAAACACTGACGCTCTTCAAAAAAAGAGGCTTCCAATTACAAATGCGTAATAACAATTCTGAAATTTCAACTGCAGGGTAATTTTGTTAGAGGAATTGGCTATTAGTAACCAACAAATTAGATAGGGAGGGTTTCATACCAACTAAATACGGTGTCATTTTTTATATAGACTTATATATTTTTTTGGTTCTCTTAACACATTCCTATATGATTTTCACATTTGAGGCTCTGATAATTCTTCGAAAATCATACTACATTACAATCAGAAACCGGCACTAGATAATCGCTGCAGATAAAAAATTGCCGTTAGATAAATGTAAAGAAATTTCAATTTCTGTTAGTCGAATAAGATTTCCACTACTCAGAGCGGAGTTCAGATTCTGGCGAATTGACATAAAATATACAGTGTGCCAAAAGTCCCATTACCTCCTACTAATTACAAACATCACTGTTAATTGTTTCTTTTTTATATCGTAGTCGACTATAAGTATAAATGTTTAAACTATGGCCGATGAATCAACTAGGCTATAAGCTGGAAGAACGGACCGAAAATCTTCTTTTGTAAACAAATTGGGTTACAATGACATAATTTCAGAATACGCTTAAAACTCCATGCAGACAGTGGGACATCTTGCAAGAAAGAATTACTTACTTACTTACTTACTTACCGTACTTACTTTTAAGGAACCCGGAGGTTCATTGCCGCCCTTACATAAGCCCGCCATTGGTCCCTATCCAGAGCAAGATTAATGCAGTCTCTATCATCATATCCCATCTCCTCAAATCCATTTTTATATTATCCTCCCATCTACGTATCGGCCTCCCCAAAGGTCTTTTTCCCTCCGGTCTCCCAACTATCAATCTATATGTATTTCTGGATTTGCCCATACGTGCTACATGCCCTGCCCATCTCAAAAGTCTGGATTTAATGTTCCTAATTATGTCAGGTGGAAGAATACAATGTGTGCAGTTCTGCGTTGTATAACTTTCTCCATTCTCCTTCTTAGCCCCAAATATTTTCCTAAGAATCTTATTCTTGAACATCCTTAATGTCTGTTCCTCCCTCAAAGTGAGAGTCCAAGTTTCACAACAACCGGTAATAATATTAGGCCTACACTAGGATTATAATTGTTTTATAAATTCTAACTTTCAGCTTTTTTGAGACCAGACTGGATGACAAAATCTTCTCAACCGAATAATAATAGGCATTTTCCATATTTATTCTGCGTTTAATTTCCTCCCGAGTGTCATTTATATTTGTTACTGTTGCTCCAAGATATATGAACTTTCTACTTTTTCAAAGGATAGGCCTACATTTCCAACTTTTATTTTTTCATTTCGTACTATGTTCTGGTCACGAGGCATAATCATATACTTTGTCTTTTAGGGATTTACTTCCAAACCTATCGCTTTATTTGCTTCAAGTAAATTTTCCGTGTTTTCCCTAATCGTTTGTGGATTTTCTCATTACTTATTCACGTCATCCGTATAGACAAGAAGCTGATGTAATCCGTTCAATTCCAAACCCTGTCTGTTATCCTGGACTTTCCTAATGGCACATTTTAGAGCAAAATTAAAAAGTAAAGGTGATAGTGCAACTCCTTGCTTTAGCCCGTAGTAAATTGAAAAAGCATCATAGAAACTGGCCTATACGGAACCTGCTGTACGTTTCACTGAGACACATTTTAACTAATCGAACTAGTTTCTTGGGAATACCAAAGTCAATAAGAATGCCAGTGTACCAGTAACGTCTTGTAACATAGACAGAGTCCACACCTGTGGAGTAACGGTTAGCGCGTCTGGCTGCGAAACTAGGTGGCCCGGGTTCGATTCCTGGTCGGGGCAAGTTATCTGGTTGAGGTTTTTTTCCGGGATTCTCCCTCAACCCAATATGAGCAAATGCTGGGTAACTTTCAGTGCTGGACCCCAGGCTCATTCAGACGCTAAATAACGTAAGATGTTAATAAAGCGTCGTAAAATAACCTACCAAAATAAAAAAATAAATAAAAACGTAGAAAGAACAAAATTTCTCTCTCAGTTATAAAACAGAATTCGGTGACAAACAAAGTTTCACAGAGGAAAATATCACAATAACTTGCATTATAATTTGTTATAATACCAGTACTTATAGTACAAATTTTATAAAAATGTTGTTATGTTCCTATGCATATTTCAGTGTTTGCTCCTGCATTCATATTCATAATCTATGTATTAATAGATTATATGAGATACTAGTGTCGTTGGACATAAAGGAACAAATAGAATCTGAAACAAATTAGTTACACTCGGAGATACATACAAGTTTCAAATAGTATTCATGATAATAAGAAAACAAAACTCTGAAGTTATTTTAATCACGTATAGAGTACACTAACCAAAGCTAACGTAGCATGACATACCAAAACTTTAACTTCTGCTGTTGCTGTATAGAATATTGCAATAAGATATATTCCACAATATTTCACACGAGTCATGCCTTTTTACAATGAATAATCACGCCTTGAGAAATGTAAATATACAATGCCACAAAATGTATATTATACGATTGTAATGGCAGCTGAACATCGGAGATACCAAATCACAGCCCGTTTGATTATGATCATAATACTGATAACGATTTTTATCCAATTAGTGACTTTCATTACAACACCCGTTTAAAAATAATTTTATTATTCCAGTACCTACATTGTTTAACAAGTCTGTGGCTTAAAAATATATAGGCATAATGGTTTATCTGACCACATTAAAAATATGAATGATTTAACGCGTTCTAAAAAATCATACCAAAAGAATTTTAACAAACGTCTGTCCCTACCAGAGCAGAGCCATCTTCAGTTACAAGCCTGAGCATGCGTACGTTTGGCAACGCTGAGTGGAGGCGGGCGGAGGCGAAATAAGGCATGACGTTTGACGTATTGCTTTGATTTCGTTGTCACGTGTACATTTTCAACATTCATTACTTATACAAAAGTAAGTGCATATGATCAAGATTCGGTGCATTGAATGTGCGCAATTTATTACGGAATCCAAAATGGTATTTTATTTGAGTTTCAGAATACCGCGTAAATACTTGCATACAGTCACTTAAGGGAACCAGGTAGTGACTTTGGGTCAAAGATCCGCATTTTTATTATGTATTTAAAAAATACACAACTTGCTCTTTAAAACAATATAAATATTGTGGGGGGGGGTATTTCTGCAGATAAGCCCTTTAAATGGCCTCTTTAAATGTGGCGGTGCATGTAATTCATACCTCCCTTTTTATATGCAGTTTTCCATAAGTTGATATTTTTCAAACTTAAGTGCATTTTTCTCTGAAACTACTGAATCAATTTATAGGAAATTTTTACGATGTTTTCTGCATGCTGTGTTCTACATAGTAGACCTACGTGTTTAAGAATATCGCATACATAACACGAGCAAAAAATTTATATGCATTGAAAAAAATTTGCAAAAAATGTTAAACAAAGTTCAATATATTTTCTGTTTGACTAGGGGTGAAATATTTAACTAAATTTTGCTTTAGAATTTACGATATACATTACTAGATAAGTTAAAAAATACAAGGCATATGAGTGAAGATTGTAGCAAGTAATGTGCACCTGAAGAATGAAGTAGCTACATTTAGCAAAGTGGGAAAACAGGTTATCAGTTAGGGCCTTTCTTTTGCACTTGGATAAGAAACTAATTAGTTGTCTTTTATACCAGTGAATTCAGAATGATTGATTGTATAAGCATGGACATTTTTATTCTACACTGAGCACTAAAAGCCTAGAAATATTGAACTAAACTTTTGTAATGAAATTTTTTAATCGCACAGACATCACTACCCACTCCCCTTAAAATAACTAAAATAAATCAAAAGCATACGTGTTTTTTTATCTATGAGACAAGTAAAAAATAAATACACATAATCGAGATGATAGCCGTCTAAATCTTGGATTTAAAATATCGGCGTCCTAATCAATTCAAATGAACAAAAAAGAAAATGCAAATTAATGTTAAAAAAATATATAATGAAATTTTAAAAAAGAAGTGGTGGCTATCAAAACGATAAAAGTTTATTGAAAATAAATAATATTCATTGAATATTATAAAGATGAATAGAGATGGAGATTGATGATGTTCAGTGAAGATTTTAAAATGGTTGATGCAATTGTCTGAAGAGTCTTATTAGGAACTTTAATTTTCTGAGGATCTCCAATGTAAATTTGGGAATTGTTTCTCGCGCACCAAACATAAGTCCAATGACATTCCAATCTTGAATCATCACAGCATGGAAGGTAAACAGCGCATGTACCTGCTTTGGTTGATCTTAATTAATTTCGAACCTTAGAGTGGGGTCAAGAATGAGACCATTTTTTTTATCTCGGTCAATTATTATGATGTCAGAAATGTTGCTTGTACAGTACTTACAAAAAATAAATAAAATACCCTATTCCAATCAATTAACCATTATATAGCTAGTAAATTGGCAATGTTTTGCCGCTTTATGTTGTTTCACCTCTGATGTGAAATGTCTAGAATATCGTAAATTTTAATCTCATGTGATTATCTGTCGTGCTTTTCTATAAATATTTCAGATGCCTAGGAAGCTGTTTTAGTTTGAACCTGGCCGGTCTATCCTGAATTATTTGTTATAAACTTCTTGAAATACAATTTTAAATAAATATAACTATATTAAATTATAGTTATGTGGTTTCAGTCTACAACTTATCAATCTATATTAATACAGAATTAATTTTCTGCCTTATTACATTACAAAGTTATATTTCCACAAATATTTTCGACTTATGTAAAAAGTCATCTTCAGGTGGAGAAAGCAATGAATGGCACATTGAAAAGAGAAGATGTGCAGTGAGAGAACATTTGTGTATATTATAAAATTGAACATATATAAAAACATTATAAAATTATATGTGAATACTAGAGTGATTCTGAGTCATTTTAGCTTACAATAAATAACATTTAATAAAAGTTGTAGTATGTTAAAAATTAAAAAATAATCTTATAATACGATAACCACACTTTAGTTGAGTCTATAAGTGTTATATAACCATTTTTTGTCATGTTGTATGCACAAATTTGAAAGTTACAATATTTAAGGTTTAAAATAGCAGTAATTACCACTATTAATATTATGTTCAAATAAGAAAAGTCAGTAAAGAGATACAAGCATTGGCATTCTATGTGTGTTTGGTTTTCAATCACTCGTAACGATGAGTTGTAATAGACATAGGCCTAATAATCAGTGACATTGTAAACATTTATAAGTTTTAAGATGGACATACTGTAAAAGAAATTAGGTCCAATGCTGTCAGTGCCACTGTTGGATCATATGTAGAAATTTATTAATAATAATGTCAGTGAAATTTTTTTGTTGAGCTTCCAACCTATTTCGTGCACGTTGATCTCACAACATTCCTACTTTGTTTTGTGATGTGTATAATTTAAAATTGCCGCCATAATTATTTTATACGATTGTTCCGTGTTCCTGTTGCAACTAATCGATTGTAGTGAATTGCTAATCGTATCGACAATATCGACGTGGGTATCGACCGTCTCGTAACTACAGTATCGACATTGGATAACTTTAAAAAAATGGCGCTCGTCTCAAGGAAGGAAAAGCATTTTATGTACAATGGTCTTGTGTGTTTAGTGCAAGGTTTAGAAGGAAAATATACAACAGTAGATCTCAGAAACGAGTCTTCTGTAACTGGAAAAATCGAACAAGTTGATGGGTACATGATTTATTTTACTGAAACACTAGTGTCTGGTTAGGATAGACTTTGTAGGTTAGAATTATTACGAGTATACACCAAATTTCGATTCCTTTATAAAATCGCTGCTTAATACTTCATCTAGTTAACTGATTCTCAGTTTTCTGCTCTACTGTTTTCATGATGGTGCAAGCTGGGCATCAGTTAGACTCCCGGGTATTCATTTCTTGAACTATTTATTCTGTTTTATAAATTAACATAGTCCAAATGCTCGAATTTTGCATTACTCTTTCCACGCAGTTTTACAGTGAACTGAGTCCATATATGTTCTTAATCTTATTTTATTTTTAATACAGTTTTTGTGTAGTTTTCTAGCTCAAGCTTATTTGCTATCATTAGGCCTACGGTATTTTTTTTATATAAATATTAATGGTTTTGTTTATTCCCAAGCAAAAGTCCCTGTTTTCATAATACTAACTTTTCTATGCATTGTCTATTGCATACTTGGTTTGTCGAGATAGGATAGTCTATTTGAAGGGTTAACTACCTTTCCTAGAAAGTTATCTACATACTTCTATTTACTTATAGGTACCTGTATTTTATAGATTTATAGCAGTTGCATAGGCATAAGTATTGGCATTTAGTTTGTAGCTCTAGAGACTTACATTCTGTTCTTTTGTAAAATTTCAGATTTATGAATATTGTCATGACAGAAGCAGTCTTCATTGATGCAAGGGAAAGAGAATATCCATTCGATTCGTTCTTTATTCATGCAAGAAACATTCGTTATGTACATATTCCAGACAAGGTAGGTTTATATTTCAGTAAAATGTGAAAACAAAGTGTGCCTGCAGTAGGCTTGCGTGGTACACAGTGTTCTGACAGCTACATGAAGGCTATGCGTGTATTGTTTCCATACATTGGCCTGATTGGTAGGCTACATACAGAGATTGTTCATCTAGAAATTTTTATTTGACTCGTACAAAAATCTAAACTACTGGTACTTACTTAGTTTAATATTGTTCCGTCATGTAACTCGTACTTAGACCTATGCAGTGATACCAGTAGGTCAGATACAGAAACCGAAATTTCTCCTTTATAGACAACCTTAAAATGATATTGTTCTTACATACAAGTTACTTAGATAGGCCTACACATTCAAATTTTTCAGCAAGAAAAATCCTTGTTTTACAAGAAACCTTAAAATGTAATAGCCTTTAAGTGACGCATATAGTGGCTGGTCAGCTAACTTAACAAGAATCTTAAAATTTAATGTTGTTCCTTTATGTAATTGGTAGGCCTACATATAGTGATTGGTGAACTATAGAAATTTCTGTTTAATGAAAAATCTTAATTTTAATATCTAGGCCTACTGTATGTACAAAAAGACCTTTTGCTAAGTAATACTAGTTCAAATACAAAATTTCACTCTCTAAATTTTACAAAAAATGTAGAGAGAGAGAAGGAGGGGGGAAATAAGCGTCGTCCTTTCCTGAAAACTCCATATGGCGAAGTCCTTTCACAATTCCATGGTACTCAGTGACCTGACTGACTTAACGCATAATACCTGGTACTTGGACGGTCAGCTGTATTTACCACAGTCCAGATTACTATGATGTACCGAAGTACATATGATATTTGCATGCAGGAATTCTATGTTACCATATGGTGAATGATGAATAGAACAGAGAAAAATTCTCTCCAGCACCAGGACTTGAACCCGGGTTTTCAGCTCTACATGCTGACGCTTTATCCACTAAGCCACACCAGATTCCAGTCCCGATGCAGGATCGAATCCCCTCAGTTTAAGTTCTATCCCTCAGTTTTCCCTTTGGTGGCCTACCCTCATGTACTGTGTCACAGAATATGTGACAGTGGCACAATGTTCAACGTACCATGTACAGAGATGCACCCATTACGAGTGACTAAGTGGCTGGGATCCGACGGGATGAGCGGCATCTTGAATGATATGATATGCATAAGTAATCAGTTTGTGATTCAAGAAGGCGCTCATCCTGGCCACTTAGTCACTCATAATGGGTGCATCTCTGTGCATGGTGCGTTGGACATTGTGCCACTGTCACATATTCTGTGACACAGTACATGAAGGTATGCCACCAAAGGCAAAACTGAGAGATAGAATTTAAACTGAGGGGATTCAATCCGGCATCGGGACTGGAATCCAGTGTGGATAAAGCATCAGCACGTAGAGCTGAAAATCCTGGTGTCAGAGAGATTTTTTCTCTGTTCTATCCATCCTTCACCACAATCCACATTATTTGAGATTGAGATACACTTTAAAATATGAATTACAATGTTGTTGTTGTTGTTGTTGTTTTCTAATGCCAGGCGTTTGACGTTAAAGTCATTTGATCTCTTGCACTCCAATATTTTTCAAAGATATTATCATGGCCAGCCACTGAAGCACAGATTTTGAGGTGTTCCGAATCCATTTCTTGATGTTATACCACCAGCATTCCATTGTAAGATGTTTAGTTGATTGTGTACCATTAAAGTAGTCCCCGCCCGGAGATCCGATTGGGGGACTACTTTACCTCTGGATAATTTTACTTTAATGGCACTCATTTCACATTGGAATGAAAATGGCAAGTTGTAGCCGATTTAAGTGAACACCATATTTTAACGTTTTGGTGGCTTTCATTCACACACAACCCCAGAAAGTCTGGAGGACCACACCTGCTGTTGGTCAACGGGTCCATTGGACCTAGCTGGGAGATCTTGTTGATCACCAGCTTTCCCTCCTTAAGCCACTGGAGGACGATTTTAGTGCCATAGCAGGTCAGCACTAGGAACAGAAAAGTAGAAAGAGGAGGAAGGAAAGGGAAATGAACCCCTAGGCCTCGAATGCTCTAATGCCGTCGGGGTCGAAGAAAGTAAGAGTTCAGTCAGAGGACTGGATAGGAAAGGGTAAAGAGGGAATTAGGTATTGAATAGAGGAAAATTATACCAAATTCAGTCATTAACTCATCAAGTTGACCAGTGCTAATTGATGAGTAGTAGCTCCTCCCTTTAGTTCAGTTAATTTAGTTTAACAGGTCATGTTGTTAGTGAATATTATTAAGTACAGATATCTTCGTGAATGTAAATTTAAATTTGTGAGATAATTGGCACCATCATGTCACACATATGCCTAGAACAAGGATCCCTCAAGCAGTCTGAAATTACAGACCAGCAGGAGAAAGATCACTAGGACGTGCTGTGAAGAGATGGAAGGAAAATTTTGTATACTGGGACAGTTCTTTTTAAGACTACTACCTGTTAGGAAGTTGATGATTTTCTGGTGTAAATTTCCCAAGCAAGTCAATGACAAAGAAACTATATTAGTAAGTTTTGCACTGCTGGTTTGGTGTTGGACGAGAAAGAAAATGAAGGAAGGACTATTTTAACAGAAAATGAAAATGGACGAAATTGGAACAGAATTAGAAAGAAATCCAAGAAAATCTCCCTGTTCCCTATATAGTACAGTAACAAAATTTCTGAAATTGCAACCTTGTAAGATTTCAGTAGTTCACATACTAACTAATTTTGATAGCAATGGTAGAATACAGTTTTGTATTCGGTTCCTGTAGTCTTAACACGATGAGATTGTGAATCTAGAACTGATATTGTAAAGTACCGTCAACGGGGGTAGCATTGACCCATTAAAGGTAACTTTCGCCCAAGAAAGAATATGTATTTCAATTATATCTCCACAAAATGTGGTATATCTTAGTAGACTCAACTGTACTGTGTAGATGGCAGTTCATGTCAGTATTTTATTTTGTGAGAGATATAACAATTCAAATATGGGGATGCTCTAGGAATACTTTGAACACTACATACAAAATGTTTATACAGCCAGTGCTGACATACTGCGGCGAAATTTTAATTACTTCACCTTTCATAAACAACATAGAATATGTTCAAAACCAAGCTCTCAGACTCATTACTGGTGGAATCAAAACAACGCCAATAGATTCTATGAGATTCCTCACTAATATTAACAGCATCAAAATGACAATACAAGAAAAAGCACTGATTCAATATGAAAAACTTATCAGATTACCAGGTAACAATTGGCATTCATACAGTCCTCTTTGTAGATTGAAAACTCAAAAAAGTTTCATATCCATTGTTCAAGAATTAAAACAGAAAATATCCCGAATTTAAAAGAAAACTTACAAATTAAACCAAACCCTTTAACTCTATTAAATGTAGAATATAATCTAAATTTAACAGAAGAAATACTGAAATCAGAAGTAAACACTGAAATACTGAAACAATTGTCTTTAGAGACAATTAATATTAGGTACCCTCCACAAAACTGGCTTCATTTATACACCGACGGATCCTTGATCTCCAGAGAACAAGGTGCCGGTGCAGGTGTTACGTACTGTCTCTTCTCACTTTATAGATCTCTTGGATATGGAACAACAAGTTTTGATGGTGAAATCATTGCAATAAATGAATGTCTCAGGAATCTTCTATGCCACATCAATAAATTTAGGAATGCAGTTATATTGTCAGACTCCAAAGCAGCTATTCTATCAATCGTCTCTAAACACACACCTTCATCTCAAACAGCAGAAATAACTAAAATGCTCTCTCAATTATTATCACTCAATAAAAGAATTGTATTCCAATGGATACCATCCCATTGTGGAATCCTGGGAAATGAGAATGCGGATGCTTTAGCAAAGAAGGGCAGCACTGCTACTTACAGACCTGTTACTAAATCTACGTATTACTCTGTGAAGAGATTTATTAAATCTACATACTTAGACTTCAACAAACAAAATTTGATAACTCAATCCCAAGGGAAAAAATGGAACTCTCTGCATCAAAATCCACAGTTAATTCCCGATTTACCACGAAAATCGTCTGTAGCTGCATTTAGATTGGCAACAGGCCATGATTGTTTGGCCAAACACCTGCATAGAATTGGAATATATCAGTCCCCTAACTGCCCATTGTACAACTCAAACCAAGAAATGGATTCGGAACACCTCAAAATCTGTGCTTCAGTGGCTAGTCATGATAATATCTTTGAAAAATATTGGAGTGCAAGAGGTCAAATGACTTTATTGTCAAACGCCTGGCATTAGAAAACAACAACAACAAATATGTAATTTCTGTTGGGCCAAAGTTATCCTTAATGGGTCAGTGATAGTACATTAATTTGTTTTACAAACATAAACAGTTCATCATCAGTTGAGTAGAAGGTATGAATATGGAGAAATTTTGGAAATTCTGTTCTAAACTTTTTCTCTTGGCCTTCACTGTTAGGCCAAAACACCTAATAGTAACAGCTGAGACTAACAGATGGTAGATCGAATTTGATTTGTGTCTTGTATTAAAATTATGAATGATCTTATAAATGTTGACAGTATCTTGATTTTCAACATAAAATATAATCAAGGAAAGAATATAGGCGTGCTCATAAGATAAAGTTAAGATTTCTGATTTTTTTTTAATAATTTTTATAGGATTCTCAGTATTTGGGCCTATGTGTTTACAGTGTATTTTCTTAGAGGCACTTTAATTGTGATTTGCTCTGTGACGTTCAATTGTGCGCATGCAAAGGTGCAAACAATATGATGTGCAGTCTTTGTAGTCTAGTTTATATACAATGATTACATGGGAAAGATCTGTGACTGAGATTCTGCCTGATATGTACATCTATTACCAGGCAGTACATCTCACTTGACGATGTGTGTCAGAGGAAGAACAAATAAATACATCTTAAGTCTGATTAGTGAAATATGTTACTAGTCAGCAATGTATGCAATGGAGGGGGGAAAGGATTGGCCACCATGTCTCCTGGCTTAGTTTCCTAATGAATGATGCTTTATTGATGTTATGCGATTCAAACCTGCCTTGAAACAGCTGACTCAACAACATGGAAAAGGTCTTTTTACCGAAAAAAAAAAAGCTTAAGAATGAGTCGTGCTATTATTTTAACTACGCAGACCAATTATTCTTTTTCTCATGCTACTTTATTGTGACGTTACAAATTTTTGTGTAAATTAAAAGTTGTGGTTTGAAGTAGAATACCGTAAATTTCCGTAATTCGATTGGAAACATCGAGCAAAAAGGTTTGTGAAATTCAGTATTTAATGTACAGAAATAAAAATACAAAACGCGAGTTATCATAGGAGTACTGAAACAAATAAATTTGACCTTAATCTGATTGTCGCACTGCACAACAGTTATTGGTAATTATCAGGGAACGGATTTATATGGACTAAAAATATATGAAATATGTAAATATATATGTAGTTATTTTTACCAAAATATGGAATTAAATATGGATTTTTACCAAAATATGGAATTAAATATGGACTTAAAATTATAAAAAAATGACTATGTACGTTAAATATTGGTACATTTTAATCAAACTAAACAAAAAATATAATGGACGTACCTTATCTTCCAATGTAGTTTCAACAAAACACAATTTTTATTGTCTGTTACCATAACAATAGGTTACAAACATTTCTTTCAAGTGCTGAAAAGTGAATCTTCTTCTATTGTCTCTGAGGATAGATTTATACTGACTAAAAGAGCGTTCGACGTCACAAGAAGTAACTGGTACATAATTCAATTTCACAATGTCTGCTGGGGATAAGTCCAAGTTAATCTTCACTGTTGATTCACCACTCATCACAGCAACAACCTTTTGTAGTTCTTCATATCCAGGGTTTTTTGAAAGTACAGTGTCCACCTTAGCTCTTACTGCATCTGCAACTTTACCTCTACCACGATTCAGTTGTTCCACAGTACTATTTATAATTTCAAAACTTTCAGATAGTGAAAGGTGCCTATTTTGGAGACTTTTGAGCGTTTTTATGATGCATGAAAATGTATGCTGAATGTGAGCTAAGTCATTCTTCACACTTATGTCACAGGTAACTGTTTTCGCAGTATCAATTGAGACTGCATCTTCAGAGTCCAATGCAAGGAGAACATTGTTAATAGAGTCTATATGTTCGGCATAATATTCAACTGCTTCTAGCCATGTACCCCATCTAGTTAAAATTGGCTTTGGTGGCAATGGAATTTCAGGGTACATTTCTTTCAACACGTTAACTCTACTGGGAGCTTTGAGAAATACTTTTTTCACTGATGAAATCAACAAATCTACTTTAGGGAAATTGTCTCTGACCACTTCTGCCACACGATGAAATGCATGCGCCACACAAGTAAAATGAGTCAATTTAGGATATACAACAGATAATGCTTGTCCAGCTTTGACCATATAAGGGGCAGCATCGCTAATAAAGAATAACACATTATCGTACATAATACCCTTTGGCCACAGGATACCCATAGCTTCGTTGAACAGTTTAACTATAGTTTTGTTATTGCACTTTTCTAGAACATCACAATGTAAAAGAATTCGTTCAGAATATTGTTCACTTAACAAACCGATAACTACATTACCAACAAGTCTACCTTCTTTGTCGGGAGTCTCATCAATGGAAACCCAAATTGAACTATCTTTAATTTCATCTCTTATCTTCTGTATTGTCTCATCGTAGATGGATGGAGCATACGTCTTCCTAAGTGTTGACTCATCCGGGATTGTATGTTGAGTATATTTTTCAAGGAATTCCCTGAAGACCTTATTCTTTAGTTTGTAGAGAGGAATATCAGCAGAGATGAGAGAACGGCACAGGTCGATGTTAAACTCAGATCTTACATTCGTTGTGTTAAAAACAATTGTCTCTGCTTGGAATTTAGTTGTTTGTTGGCCTGATGTTTACTAGTTGTAATGTGTTGTTGCACCAGGAACTTTTGTGTAGATGATACTGCACACTGACACAAATTACAAAATAATATTTTATTGTCAGTTGATAAACCATCTTCTTTAAATTCTGAAATGTAACTTGTTAGTTTTGATTTTAAATTGACTGAATGACGTACTTTTGGCATATTTACCGTCTTTATAGTATGATTTACAAAACTGAACCTATGTGTACTCTGACTGGCATTTAACTGTTGAGCTGCACAACTGAAGTCTGTTAAAAATTTTAAATTAAATTAATACAGTTTTGTAACTTACTTTCCCATTGTTGATAGGACTGCTAATTTTCAAATAACTCTGATGTTAAAGGGATTACTGAACATGTGTTTAAATCTCTATTGTTGAAATGTATTTTTAAAAGTTAATGGAATTTTGTTTTGTTTTATTGTTAAACCTAATATAATATGGACTGTTTTATATGAAATATGGAAAATATATGGAAATTAACGAAAATATGTACTAAACTCTAAAATATGGAAAAATATGGAAAATAAAAGTAGGATTTTTCAACCCTACACATTGTGAAACATAAAGATAATGCAAAATATAAATTATATTAGCTTTATAAGTAAATATGTATTTACATATAAATCCTTTCCCTGGTAATTATATTTTGATCTTTGCGCCAGAATAGTGCGAATTCCGGTCAACAGATGTCGTCAACATACCAGCTGATCGGATGTACGGTTACGCAACCGGAAATGTTTATAATGTTTTTTTGGAGGAAAATATAGAAACAATGTTCATCAGATATTAACGAAATTGTGCGAGGAAAGTCGAATTAAGATTACGTTAAGTATGGATATTCGATTTCCAAGATCTCTGTTAGGTATCTGTCGTTTAGTAGTAACCAAGGTCACATCAAATTGTTTTATCAGCGAAGAAATTAATGGGATTGGCTGTAGATTATACGGTCTGAAAGCATCACACCTGCCCTTGTCTGTATCTTACAGGAGAAATTCGCAGTTTTCTCGTGCTAATGCGAGGAGTAATATGGCCGAGCAAGCTATGATTAGTGTTCAAGAAGAAAAGGAGAGTTTTAGGTTGAGTGACTATGATTGCATCGGGTTTGATCTCGACAACACAATATGCAGATACAAGTTAACAGAAATGGTGAAGCTGGAATACGAAGTGTTGGTCAAATATTTGGTGTCTGAGAAGGGTCATAATTCAGAGTTTCTTCTTAAGCCGTTGGAAAACCACATTGACTTTCTTCAGAAAGGACTTGTGTTTGATTTCAGTAGAGGAAATATATTGCAGTTGGGAATTGATGGAAATATTCAGAAAGCTAGTCACGGAACAGTGTTTATGACCGATGATGAAATAAAAGGTGTTTACGGACCGGACAAAAAGTGGGATGTGTCTGTACAATTTGTAAATAATATGCTAGAAGCCTGGAATGGACCCATGGCTGATAGAATAAGGACTGTATCAGATTATTTTGATATGCCAGCGGCTTTAGCGTTTGGCAGAATTGTTGATTCCTTAGATGCCAAGGAGGGAAACAAGTTGGAAATATATGATGTATGGCCTGATATTTTGGATGGACTGGTATATATGTACAAAAGAGAAAACTTCATTTTAAATGATGGTGGTTATTTCTCAGAATTAAAAACAAATCCAGAGTCGTATATAAATAAATGCAGCAACAATGTTGTGAACTGGTTGAGACAGATTAAGGACTCGAAAGTGGTGTTCATGTTAACGGGTTCACATGTTGACTTTGCAACATTCACAGCTACAAATTCACTTGGTGAGAACTGGAAGAGTTTGTTTGATGTGGTTGTGTGTTATGCAAAGAAACCTGGTTTCTTCATCGGTGCAAGACCCTTTGTCAGAGTGGAAGGATTTTCAGAATTGGATCCAATTGATGGTGAAAGTTTAGAGCTCGGGAATATTTACAGTCAGGGTAACTGGCAAGATCTGTACCAACTTCTTGCAAGAAAGACTGGAAAGAAGCATCCAAAATGTTTGTATATTGGTGATAACCTCATACAAGACATATATGTACCTTCAGAGTATACCAAATGTGATACAGTAGCCGTGATTGAAGAGCTAGGTGCGGAAGGAATGAATTCAAAGAGTTACGTGCATAGAGACTCCTCTGTTATTATTTCAAATGGTTGGGGTTCGTATTTTGGGAGCAGAGATAAACAATTTGAAAGAACCAGCCTGTGGGGCGGAATCATAAAAAAGTATTCTAAAATATGTGTGCCAGATCTAGACGTTCTTGCTAAACTTCCTTTGAATCACGAATTCAGCATTTTTTCTCAAAAAGAAAATGATTACTCAGGGTATTATCCAGGTTTTCCGATTAGTTTATTACAACCAGTATAAAACATTGTGACCCAAAAGCTTTGTGAACTGTACTTAGCCAGTAACTTTTGGTTCCATTTTGTGCTTTTATAATTTTCACTAGTCTGTTTGGATACGTGTTATTCCATAGCATTTTTATTTTTGTATTGAAATTAAGCTAGAATATTTCAAGCCATACTTAAATTAATTTTTATTATCTTTGTTATAATTTAAGGTGTAAGCCAGTTTCAAGTTTGCATTGGGCCCAATCGTAATTTGCCTAGAATTGTCGGTAGTATTGCGTACCACATTGTCATAGGCCTAAATATTAATTGATCTCGAATATTAAATTCGTAATAATCATTACATCTTATTTATGTGGCATTTGGTATAGGCGTAAGTTAATTTCTAAATTACGTAAATATATTATTTACAATATGTTGCTGAATACACTGTACAGAAAGTATTTAAATATCGAATACCGGTAACTTTTAGACATTGTGATTGAAGGATTACTGTTGAAATTAGGCCTATAATAAAGGTTTAAGACTTGATGTTAGTAAAATTTAATCCCAATGTTATAACATGATATTAGCGTTCTGGTTGTTGATGTAGGCCTAGTATGTATATTGTTGAAAGAGATTCCTATAAATTACCATACCATAACTTACATACTTAAAACTAAGAATAGAATGGGAGAAATATAATTTTTCCGTTCCTCTTTTATCCCCAGTTTACCTTCAGGGATTTTCGTGCAAAGAATGTTCTCCAATGCATTGCGAATTACAATACTGAACATTGTAATAAACTCAGTGTTCAGTTTTGACAGCATGTGCTTTTGATGATATACTTTCAGTAGAGCTAGTATTACAATATGTTTTTGTGAGTAAAGCAGTTTACAGCAAAAACAATAATACTTATATTTAATAATTGATGTAATTTCGTATTACAACGTTATTGCAACATTACAACATAAAATTATTTGGTAAAGGTTGAATATGTATGCGCCACTAGAAAACATTCCTAAAATAGGCCTACCTTGAAAATCAGTAGGATTTATAGTATGGAGTAGTGGAAATTGGATGTGATCAGTAGGAGAGCTGTATGCTTAACCAGCTCGCCTCAAATACATAAAATAATAAAAGATATAGGTCATCCCATATTATTTGCAGATGACACAAGTATAGTAATTACAGCCAGTAACTCCAACACATTCCAATCTTCGACAGAGGAAATTCTCTTCAAAATATGTGACTGGTTCTCAGTCAATAAATTGGTATTAAATTGTAACAAAACTAACATAATTCGATTTAAATCCTGTCCAAATTCAACGTCGCAAATTTCTAGCGCAATAATTAATAATAGATCACTATTAGAAACAGCAACAACCAAATTTCTTGGCTTAAAAATCGATAATGTGTTCAATTGGAAAAATCATATTAAAGAAATTACCCCCAAACTAAATTCAGCTTGTTTTGCTATTAGATCTATGCAAAAGATAGTAAATATCAATACCTTAAAAACAATATACTTTGCATACTTCCACTCGGCAATGAGTTTTGGAATAATATTCTAGGGAAATTCCACAGATAGTAACAATATATTTCTATTACAAAAAAGAGTAATTAGAATAATAGTAGGTGCCAAATCTAGGGAATCGTGTAGGACTATTTAAAAAAAACTACAAATAATTCCCATGGCTTGTCAGTATATCTTTTCATTAATAATCTTCCTCGTATGTAATCGTGAAAACTTTGTAACTAATTCAACAGTTCATAGCATAAATACACGTCAAAAAAATGACTTTCATACTCCATCGGCAAGTCTATCGTGCTATCAAAAAGGAGTGTGTTATATGGCAGTAAAAATTTTTAATAGCCTCCCTATCGATATAAAAAATGAAACTCAAAACATAAAATTATTTAGGGCCAAATTAAAGAAGTACCTAATTTCTCACGCCTTCTATTCTGTAGATGAATTCATGACATTCAATAACACTTCATGAAATTGATACTAAAACTTTGTGTTGTACTAGTAGACTATATTGTAAATCTCATCCGTATATATTTCATCTAGACTGTGACTATAAATTAAGATTTTATAATAGTAGGCCTATTAAGTTTTTTTGACTTGTTACATATTCTAGCTGTAAGCAATGTATGAATACCATGGAATATTAATAAATACAATACAATACATACCTTATATAACCTACGAAATTGAGAGTGCGTGAATGAAGGTGACTGCCATATTTTCTTAATGTGACGTAATATGAGAAAGTAACTTAAATGATGGAATTTTCATTGTCACCAACTCTGAGAATAGTGACTACGGGTTGTGATTTGAACCTAACCTCTCACATAATATTACACACCTAATCTAACCTAACGTAACCTCTCACATAATGCTACTCACCTAATCTAACCTAACCCAACCTCTCATATAATAC
This sequence comes from Periplaneta americana, assembly GCF_040183065.1. Taxonomy (NCBI): domain Eukaryota; kingdom Metazoa; phylum Arthropoda; class Insecta; order Blattodea; family Blattidae; genus Periplaneta; species Periplaneta americana. The sequence continues at coordinate 27,970,188 of NC_091127.1, read as the reverse complement.
TACACACCTAACAACCTAACCTTTCACATAATACTACATACCTAATCTATGTTGTTTGCAATGTTGCCATCCCTGCTACACCAAGTTGGGAAACACCTTGCAGATGAAGTAGGAAGCATGCTAAGAAGAGACCAATATGGCTACTCATTCGAACCACTGTTCATTATTTTTACATTTTGCTCCTGAAGTGCATTTTGTGCAATAATCAATGTGTTACTGTAGTGAACATCACATTTCAATAAGAAGTTGAATGTGTTGTGGCAGAGATGGAATTGTATAAAATTCGTTTATAGTGGCGTGAACATATTCAACCTTCAGTAATGATTTAAGTGCATTGAACTACTTGAACCATGGCATTTTAGTTCTTCGTACCTACCAAAGATTTTTTTCACTTGATGGTAGAAATATGACCATTCTCTGAAGATGCATTTCCATACCAATATTAAAACTAAGTTTTTATGAAAATTTATGTGCGTTTAATCATGTTGAATGTAGAAAAGTAAACATCTACAATATTTGAAGGAATTGAAGACCATTTTTGCAAAACTTGCTAACTGCAAAATTTGCAAAATTGAGATTTTGATGGATTCGTTACCATAAGGCAGGCCTCTACATGATGTTCAAAGCGTCTTAGTAAAATTGGGTTATTTCTCTTCATTGTAGTGTGTCAAAGTGTGATCGTTTTTTCAAAACTTGCTTTCTCCTATAAGTGAGAGATACAGGAAAACTTGCTTACTATAATGTTTTGTCTCTCCTGTAAAATTTAGTTTTTTCAGTTAGCAAGTTTTGCAAAAACGATCCTCAATTTCAGTTGTGATCAGTTTTAGACAAAAGTACTTTTTTAACTGTGTTGTACTCTTAATTAAAAAGAACTACATTCAGTGATTTGAGACGAACAGTTTGTTACAACTAGCCTATGTTGGGAAAATGTCCAAAATGTTGAATTCTTCTGTTTACACAAGGCACATATGCATGCCATTTCATGCATCCAAGCTTTCTCAAGCTTGACAATCCTGCCCCCACTATCCTACAGTGTATGTTAGGTATTAGTTTCATAGCATTTTGGAACAGCTTTGTTAGATTTTCAAATACAAATATAATGAGGGCCTATGTCTAATATTAGAAATATTTTTCGGAATGTTTTTATACTAACTTATATTTTTACCTTCTGGATCAAAGATTTTGTGTGTTACCATTTCTCTTATGCCTTTCGTAAATTTCTTCTCAAACGTTTGGATTTAATGCTGCTAATTATGTTAAGTGAAGAATATAATGTGTGCAGTTCTGCGTTGTGTAACCTTTCTCCATTCTCCTGTATCTTCATTCCTCTTAGTCCCAAAGTGTTTTATTTATACAGTAGAACCTCTATTATCCGTGGTAATGAAGGGGATGGACTGAACGGTTAATCGAAAAAATCGGATAATCCGTACCATAAAATACTTAGTAATTTTCTCCGTGGTGTTTTGTATAAGGCGCTCGGTAGTGGATCAGTTCGCTAATTTTAATCTGGTTGTCAACAACAGGCTTTTAAGGAGCAAGAAAATTCCTTGTAATGGCTGTCTACAGAAAAATAGGAATAATGGAGATCTCATTTATAGATTTACATACTTATCCTTTTTTTTTATTAAATAGCGCAGTTATAACTTCAATCCCGTATTCTGATGCGAGATGAGCCATAGTTTCCCTTTCCCAAACCATTCAATTATTTGCACTTTTTTCGTTATGTTTTCTCTTGACACCAGTGGAAGACATTTTATATAGAAGTTATACAATAGGTACACCGCTGTGGAGTAATGGTTACCATGCATGGCCGTGAAACGAGAGGGCCCAGGTTCAAATCCTGGTTGAAGTTTATTCAGAGATTTTCTGTCAACCCATTAAGAGCAAATGTTGGGTAAGTCTGGACTCATTTCGCTGGCATTATCACCATCTCATTTTGACGCTAATAACCTTAGAAGTTGATAAAACGTCGTAAAATAAACAATTAAAGGAAAATAAAAGTTATACACTACGACAATTCAAACACTAGACCATACTGTGTAATGATAAAGGATTGTAATAATGCTCTCTTGAAAAAATACGTACTAATACAGACCTGGGCATTATTAACTCGATTGAGTCTCTGCAGATCACCTCTTAACTCTCCACTCCACCTTCCCCGGCTGAGATATGTTTTAGTATGGTACGAGCGGAGAGGAAGTCAGTGATGGATTGTATCAGGCTTTTACGAACTTACGGCTCTCGATGGTCGCCTAAAATCCACCACTGATGCACAGAACCTTACTCTGCATTCGTTTATAAGGCAGTGTAAGCGAAAGGGACATGGGTGGGGGTGTCTTTGTTCCTTTAATTTCCCGTCTTATGCTAGGACTGTACTAATATAATGTACAAAACAGTATTTCATGTGTATTATTTCTGAAATAATAGCGAAACAAAAACAGTCGGATAATCCGCCAATCGGTTAATAGGGTTACGGATAATCGGGGTTCTACTGTATTTGTGAAAAGTATTACTGTGCCTATATAATAACATAGTAATATATTTCAAGGCTTTTGTTTTGAGAAGATCAATTCTTGAGAAGCTTTCCCGTCATTAAATAAAATACTGCTATTACTAACACGTTATTCCCATATACCTCCATGAGCATACCGTGAATTGCATTTTCTGATATCCATGTGCCTGCTTGTACTAAAAAAACTAACTTCACCTCTTGGTATATACTGCATTTGTAACACAAGGATGCTCACCATGCGTGAGGTTTGTGTAAGACACTGCTGTGCATGATTCATTTCATTCACACTAGGCAAACGGTGATTAGCATCTGTAGGAGGGGGGATAAGCAGAGTTTTAGTATAAAATTCTCACCTGTACTTAAATTTACCTCAATTTATTAGAAACATGCAGGCAAAATTGGAAGTCCCTTGCCGTACCATGTTTTCTTGCTTTTCAGATAAATATCTCTGTGACTGATACTGGAAACACGTCTGCAGGAATGTCTTGTGTGGTAGGGTGGGTCGGGGTAATTTAGGTACAATGAGGTAATTTGAGTATAAGTTACAATTTATTGAATAAAACTTACCCAATCTTCAAACGCACGCCAATTTAACATATATTGTCTATTTCACAATTGCCTATCATGGAGTCATAGCAATTTGTGTTGATTGCACTGATACTGCCTGGTAAAAAAGAAAAAGTGACATTTGTTTACCGGTCTGTTGAATGACCCATCACATTCAAAGCAATATTGTTGGGAAACCAGGTATGATACAATAACCATATTCATGTATGTGTACATTACACATGTTTAGAACACGTTTTTAATAAATTTAGTAATATATTATTAATAGTTTGTTAGTAAATTACAATTTACAGACTGGGGTAATTAGGTATGTTACAGTTTATTGAATAAAACTTTACCCAATCTTGAAACACATGCCAATTTAATATTGTCTGTTTCATAATTGTCTACCATGGAATGTTAAAAATTAGGTTGATTACAATGATACTGCTTGATGAAAAATAAACTGATTTTTATTTACTAGTCTATGAAGTGACACGTCACATTCAAAGCAATATTGTTGGGGAACCAACTGTGATACAGTAATCAGATTCATGCATGTGTACATTACACACGTTTAGAACGTGTTTTTAATAAGTGTAGTAATATATCATTAAGTTTGTTAGTAAATTACAGTTTACAAACGTGGGGTAATTTGGGTATTGTCATAGGTTGATTGACAACAAACCTAGTTTTTTGTTCCAGATCATGCCACATAGGCCTACATAAATTATAGATTGGTGAAAGACAAATATCCAAATTGTTATCTGTTCCAGATTTTAATTGAGGATATTTTTAATTTACAAAATAAGCCCTATCAAGAACTTAAGAATTACTGACTTTTTTTATCTTGTTAGGCCTAATTAAAATTTTTAAATACCTACCTAACATGTACATTCTGTTCTATGGTTGGGATAATTTGAGTTTATTAGGACTTAAAAGCATGTTTTACTTCAATAATATGCATTATACCCAAATTTCTCCATCCATGGGGTAAATTGAGTATAGTTAAACTTAAGATTATTATCATTATTATTATTATGAAAAGAAAAGTCCAGCATAGAAGGTCAGTGCTAACATATAAAAAATTGACAAAATTTTTTCATGGTAACAGGCTATGGATCTATATAAACTTTAAAAGGCTGTTTTTTTATACTCATATTACCCCATTACGCCCTACAGAGTCCTCTGAGTAGTAAAGCAGGAAGAAATGTAGAACTGGGACATAGTAGGTTTTAGGTTTTCAAATGCTCCAGCATTTAAAGGGACTAGAAAGAAGACCTTCACTGTGAAATGTAGAGAGATTAGAATATCTGTAGTGAACATGGGACAATAGAGATTAGAATATCTGTAGTGTACATGGGACAATAACTAACGAATTATAATTATACTCCGCGTGTTGTTTAGTTTGTAGGAGAGATTTAGCTAGCCGTAAGAGTTCCTTTTAATATCATTAATTCAAGAAAACGTTACAAAAACTTTGCTTGATAATGCTTTGTAGACATTTAGACTACTAAAACCAAAGTAGCAAGTTAATACTCTATATGAACATCATTGTAAACACATGTCTTATTTCTCTAACAGAATATTAACTAGTTTTGTCCTTTTGAAACTCATAATGTTTTTTTTTAAACTTATTATTAATTCTTTATGAATTGTTAATATTGTGAAGAATTTAGAAATGTATCTATGACTGTTAATAAATGAGTATAAACATTTCGTTTGAAGCATTGATGTAATTGTTGGTTGATTGATAATACCTTTAGGCATGGTAGTGCGAGATTTTTAGGTCTCTATGTTGTGTTATATACGTAAAAGCGTAATGTGTTTTGGAGTTGTATATTGGTTTCACATCAAGGAAGATAAGGAAAGAGGAGCTTGGTCTACTGGATTCATTACCAAGAACTATTGTCCAGTTCTGGAGAATTGTTTAATCAACTGTCCGAAGGCAGGTCTGAACCTCATAAGTGACGCCAATAAGGACATCACTCATGAGACAACTAAGCCAGGAGATAATGGGGTAGGGTGGCTAGTTAGTATTTGATTTTGTATCCTTGCCTTCCCTGATGATGGAGACAATATGACACATTTGATGTTTATACTGTTTAGGAATGAGGATGCTGTACTTTGTTGATCTACAAATACATTCTTAAAATAAATACAGCCAAAGTTATTTCCCTATTCAAGAAAGGTAATAGAAATGACACAGGAAACTATAGAGGAATAACCTTATTAGATGCAGGATATAAAATCTATGGAAAAATTCTTAATCAAAGATTACAAGCTATTGCTGATGTAGTAATATCAGAGGAACAATCAGGCTTTAGAAAAGGACGCTCATCTAGTGATAATATATTTATAATGAGGCAGATTATTGAAAAACGTCGAGAGTTTGGTTTGGAAACCCACTTAGCATTCATTGACTATGAAAAAGCTTTCGATAAAGTGAAAAGACCCCTTTTATGGAAAATACTGGAAATAAGAGGCTTTCCTAAGCACCTTATTAATGCCGTTAAGAGTTTATATGTAAATACCAAAATAGTTATTAGCTCAGGTTTTAAAGTGTCAGAAGCAATTTTAACAAATTTAGGTGTTCGACAAGGGTGCAGTTTATCACCCACTCTGTTTAATTTATATATTGACGATCTAGTTTTGAAGTGGAAAGATGAAATACAGACTGCGATTAAAATAGAATCTAACACACCTTTAAATACTTTACTATACGCTGATGATCAAATAATTATCCAGGAAACAGAAGATAACCTACAAAGAGCAGTGTATAGATTAAGCCAAAACGCAATATTTTACAATCTAACTATATCTGCAAACAAAACAAAGATAATGGCTTTTAAAGGGAAAAATCCTGTTAGATCTAAGATAATAGTAAATGGAAACATTTTAGAACAAGTATCCCACTTCAATTATCTAGGATGTGATATTAGTTTTAATTATGAGAAAGATATTGAGAAGAAAGTTAATAGATTTCAGATGATATGTGGAACAATTGGAAGAACTTTAGGAAGAAAAGCGAGAAAAGAAACTCAAATGAAATTTTATAAAGTTATGGCTGTACCTACTCTTATATATGGCTCTGAATCATGGACAATAACAAAAAAAGAAGAATCACGTATACAATCAGCAGAGATGAAATTTATGAGATACGTAAGAAGATGCACTAAAGCCGATAAAATAAAAAATGAAACAATAAGATCAGATCTCAATATTTTCTCAGTACACGACATGGTAGAAGAAAATAAAACAAAATGGAAAGATCATGTTGACAGAATGGCAGAGAATAGGCTACCAAAGAAGATAATGAATTATCGCCCGATCGGGAAAAGGGATCTGGGTAGACCTCGCAAGAGGTGGCTGGACGATAGAGACCGGAACAGGTGATATCACCTAAACCTTGAAGGGAGAAGAAGAAGAAGAAGAAAATAAATAGTTTAGGCCTTGCTATTGGTTAACTTGATTCGTGTAAAATAGTGCATAATTTTAAATCGGATGCACGAACTTTTTTTATTTGGAGGGTCAGTAAGTACTGTTTTGGGCTATGTGTTATACTGAAGATACATATATACATAGTGTTCTGTCAAATGGCAGATCTTTCACTGCAAACCCAGCATTCTCCAATCTTTCCTATTTTCTGCCTTCCTCTTAGTCTTCGCATATGATTCATATATCTAAATGTCGCCTATCGTCTGATATCTTCTGCTCCGAACTCTTCTCCTATTCACTATTCCTTCCAGTGCATTCTTCAGTATGCAGTTTCTTCTCAGCCAGTGACCAACCCAATCTGTTCAGTTTTTCTTGGGAAAGATAAATGCAGTAGCTTCCTGTTGCTTCCTTCTTTCGCATCTTGAAAGGTCCCACGGGACCACAACATGGAGGTAAGGAGAATGGATTTGACTAATTATCCAGACTTCACCGAAATTCACCGCAAGGGTTAAATATCAGTTCTATCAGGGTTTACGACCTGACCAGAGACTGGGAAATCCCATAACATAGGTCTTCGAAATACAAATACATTTTTACAAACACAAAATAATTATTTCGCAAGAAAAAGTTTTATTCACTTAATTTTACTTCTGATACTTGTTACATGTGCAAATTTTGGTAGAAAAGAGCTTGCATAATTACCTAATGGAAAGTGTGGAACTGTCTTTTTGAAGATAACAGACTGTTGATGTCTGATTACTGTTTGGTGATTCTGAGGAGCAAAACATCTTGAAGATGTTCGTCAGCTCAAATACTTTAAAGTTTGAAGGAACTTTTGAGTAAACTTGTTGTTTCGTCGGTCAGCTGTCCAAAAACAGGTTTGAACTTCATAAGTGACATCACTCATCAGGCAACCAAGCCAAGAGATAATGGGATAGGGTGACCAGTTCCTTTACCCCTTCATTGCATACATCGCTGACTAGTATATTACACTAGTCAGACTTCAGATGTATACAAACAATTGAAGCGTCCAATTCCAAAACTGTCTAAATCCATTTTTAAAAAAATTGAGATAATGGTGGTTTCGTCATCTACCTAAATGTCTCTAGCAATTTTATAATGAATTTGTGCCTCAATTCACTCTTTCCTTCCATAAATAAGGTCCAAATATGACGAATACTGTAAACAATTAGGAAAGAAGTTATCAGTATTTGGCGTTTCCTGAAAATTGTTAAGAATGAATGTAGACAGTTTTGGAATTGGAGGCTTCAATTGTTCTTCTTCTGACACTTATCATTAAGTGAGATATACTACCTAATAACAGTTGTACACCCTTTGACACGGAAATTGGTCGCTGTTCAGGGACTAAGTCCCACCTTGGTATAGCTCGGGAATCATCGTGTGCGCTGTGTTTACATATGTGCATTTTACGTAGAAAGATTTCAATTCCAGCCTTTGTAACAAGAATAAAGAGCTCTATCGCTAAGCCATAATGGCTTTGTAGGGAATATGTCGTTTCATGATGTACAGTTACGTCATTGCTATGGCTTCATTTCATCCTTGATTCGTGATGCTTAATATTTCCTTGTGTGAATCTCGTGTTCATTGAAATGACTTTTAGACAGATTCACGCTACAGGAGAGCTACTATTTTCCATGTCAAAGGGTGTGCATAACCAGAACTTCAATCAGAGGTATGAGTAAGCATATACTGTAGGTACGAAATACGAAAAGCCTGAAATTCCATAAGGGCAACAGCCTCCTACAGGAGTGTAGGGTGAGCTGAAGGTCTACTACACTTGGGGAGCCAGTCAAGAGAGCTTACACTATAGACTTAGAAACTAAACACATAAACAAATTATACCAACTAAACACGAAAAACTATACAGACTAAACACACAAATTATAATCTGAACACACAACTATCCACACCAAACACACGATAAAAAAAATTACACAAACTGAACACATACATAGTCTTAACTCATACACAAAATAAATACACAAAAACCTATACAAATTGTACACATAAATTGTACAACCTAGACACACAAACTATCTAAATTAAACGCTCAAAAACGATACAATTGAACACAAAAATTATACTAACTAAATACATGAACTATACCAACTATACACGGAATCAAACTATCCAAACTAAAACACACAAAACCAAACAACTGAACACAAAAATTATACTAACTAAATACATGAACTATACCAACTATACACAGAATCAAACTATCCAAACTGAAACACACGTAACCATATAATTGAACACAAAAATTATACTAATTAAATACATGAACTATACCAACTATACACGGAATCAAACTATCCAAACTGAAACACACGAAACCATATAATTGAACACAAAAATTATACTAATTAAATACATGAACTATACCAACTATACACGGAATCAAACTATCCAAACTGAAACACACGAAACCATATAATTGAACACAAAAATTATACTAACTAAATACATGAACTATACCAACCATACACGGAATCAAACTATCCAATCTAAAACACACAAAACCATACAATTGAACACAAAAATTTATACTAACTAAATACATGAACTATACCAACTATACACGGAATCAAACTATCCAAACTGACACACACAAAACCATACAATTGAACACAAAAATTATACTAACTAAATATATGAACTATACCAACTATACACGGAATCAAACTATCCAAACTGACACACACAAAACCATACAATTGAACACAAAAATTATACTAACTAAATATATGAACCAACTATACACGGAATCAAACTATCCAAACAGACACACACAAAAATAACTATATAAACTATACACAGTTTACATAGTGCTCGTAATTTCTTCCAGTCTTTTCCATGCCTGCCTGTCCCTCGTCCACTGCACTGCAGTCTCTTTTTGGAACGCATCCGACCACCTTCTCCTTGGACGTCTTCTGCTTCTTTTCCCAATGCGTGGGTCCCACATGGTCGAGGCACACGTCCACCTGCTGCAGTCCATCCTACTCACGTGTCCGCCCCATTTCCATTTGAGACGTAGCGCCAGCCTCACTGCATCCTGCATACCGCTTCTTATTCGGATGTCGGTGTTCCTTATCCTGTCTTGCAGTCTCAGCTGGAGGACTTTTCTTTCCATTTTCCTCTGGCACACACGAAGCAGGTTTTTCTGTTGCTCTGTCAGAGACCAAACTTGGTATCCATACAACATTACTGGGATTACGCAAGTTTCCAGAACTTCAAATTTAAGTTTGGTGCTGATGTTTTGGTTTTGCAGGATGAATTTCAAGCTCCAAAATTTTTTCCAAGCCAAACATATTCTTCGTATCTCTTTCTCTCTCCTACAGGAGAGTGATACAATTTGTCCCAGGTATACATGCTCGATACTGTAGGTACATATTGTTTTTTAATACTGTAGGCCTACTTTAATTCGAATATACAGTAGATGCTTTACATAATCATTGAAATTTCCTTAAATCCCCTGTCAACTTTTTTTTATAACTACCATCCTGTTTATATATTACTATTATGTACTGTAATATATTCATTCCTAATTCGATATTTTTAACAATTACCGGTACTGTCATAATTCTCTAAAACACATTTTACAGATTCTAATAATCATAATGCAATATGTGTTTTAAGATGTGAGTATTTTCAATTTTCTGGTTCTTAATTTTTTGTAGATACAAATTGTACCAACAATTAAAAGTCAGTTGAAAAAAATTGGCTACAGAGCAAAGCAACCAGGTCAAGAATCTACATGGAAGGGAAGGAAGCTGTTAAAAAGACAGAAGGAGACTCTGATGGAAATAGAGAAACTAAAGAAAGAGAAAGATAAAGATGTTGGGGCTGAGGAGGAAAAAAAGGATGATGATAAATAATTTGTTTCCAATATTAAATGCTGCATTGGGCATAATAATTTCGTACACGTTTTTCTCATTATTAAAAATGAAGAGAGATTATTCAGTTCTGTTACCTTAGAAAGAGTGAAAGTATACTTTTATCCAAAGATATCAAAGCTGTGTAATACATGATGAAATATTAACTGAAGTCTGTGAGATTGTTATTGCAGCATTCCTGTAATCTATCAATTTTATAACTTTTCTTTCTGTCGATTCCTGTTTTCATCTCAAATATCTCTTCAAATCATACTTGTTCTTACTCCATTCTTCACCACCCCCATTGTGAGCAATACCATCACTTGAATAATTAGAGAGTCACTGGACACCTGGATTCAAACCCTAGTGCTGGACAGAGACAATGTTATAGTAGTTACTCACCTCCCCCCTTCCAAATATCTCTATTTTATCCATTCTTATTCAGTTTCTCCATTCATTTTCATGCATAAAACTAAATAATTGGACAAAGAGTTGTGCCTGTGGATCTGACGAGAAATAGAACATGAGATGTTCTTGTGACTTGATCTAGTTAAGCCTCGAGATCTCTTTGACTCTCCCTTCGTCCTCCCTCTCTCTCATAGATTACAAATTTGAATCTCGCACACGTCTCCATTGATCTTCTGTACTTATTCCATCCACTTCCAGATCGTCATGGTATTTGACTTGTGTTCTTCCTATAGGAAAGTAGTAGGCCTATATTTTATTTCATAATTTGACTTTAAAACATACATTATAATAATAAATATTGTGGTAAAGTTTAAGAATTAATTTAGTTATAGTTGAGGATGTATGAATTAAGATTTTGATAGCATTTAGGAGTTTAATTCTTTTTGGGATTTTCGCACTGTTAGTAGTGTAGAAACATCAATTGTTTTAGATTTATGCTGGCTCTGTGTCAGGGAATGGAAGAAAAGTGGAATCTATCTCTTGGTTATGATCCAACAAATAAGTTTCCCTTTCCTTGCTTTTTCTGATAATGGAGGCGATATATTGCTTGGAAAATATTGGATGTTCTTCAATTTAATCATAATGTGGTAGCAGATGATCAGATGATAGTTAATGCATTTGGGCATGCATTTCTTCAATACTGTTGTTGATAAATTGACCAGTCATTGATAATAAATTTAGAGATTGTGGTGAAATAATGGATATTAATTTTTTTCTTATTGTAATACCAACTTCCTATTATTAAATATTCAGGAGAAAAACTTTATTACCTTCCTTTTCAGAAACACTCGAATAAAATGCTCAGAGTACATGTATGTAAATAATTTCCTACGTGTTATTTATATCATAAATTTATTGCTATGGTGCCCACATGGAATTATGAAGAACTACTTTTCCTTGACAAGAATCTTGATTCACGTCTCTTACTTTTGCGTCAGTCAAAAAATAATTAGCGCTGTCCATTACCTAAAATAATTATTGAAAATAAATTGCACTCCATATTTGATTTACAATTAATAATAATAATGATAATAATAATAATAATAATAATAATAATAATAATAAAATTGTAATAAATCTTCTGAAATTAAGTTCGTGATAATTACTGGTCATATATAGTTTTCTATTTTTGCATCCAGGAAAACTATTGCATAAAACACTTGTTCATCTGAAGATGTGTTAGGGTTCAAAGAAACTATTTGTATCTGCAAGAAGCTGATCAAAGAGAGTTAAGTTTGTTTCCTGACACAATAGTTTACTAAATGACGACCTAATATTCTAAATGTACTAAGTGCCAAACACATCTTTCTAAGATATTGATGAAAAAAACTGCGAAATGCATGTTGCGATATCTACAGCACCGTCTTTTGGCACATGAATGAGTCACTTACAGTTGAGCTACGCCAAAGGCAATTTAATGTGATATTCTCATATGGATGTTTCTCCATTAGATTGAATAAAATGAAGTTTGAAAAATTGGCACTTAGCATATTTAGAAAGTTAGATCTTCAGATATTTCTGCATCAGCTTTATAGTGGTTATTCATGATACTAGAGGTTCTATTTAAAAATATACTGTACTATTACAGTATCATATGTAAATACCGGTATCTTATTTCATTCAAGTTTTCATACGTTCCTACAGATTAAACATTACCATTGTGGATAACACAGTAATATTCCCTGTTGATGACTTTCTGTGGAATCCAAACTCAGGGTATACAAATGCGTTTTATATTCTCTGTGAACACAGACACAGCAAATGTATGCTCTGCTAATACAAGACCCACAGCTGAATGCAGTGCAGCCCATCATAAGTAGCACGTATTAAATTTATAGGAAAGTATGAATCATACATAAAATATTTTTGTGTTTGTTGCCAAATGTCTTTGTGTTGAAGAGAAAACTGAACACAGCCATTTAATTGGTAAATGACGAGATAAAGTGAGGGTTTATTAATTTTTACAATTATGTTATATGAAGTAACACAATACAGTAGCCTAAGAAGAAATTAAATGGGTACTGTTTTTAATTAATTTAATAAGTTACGTTTTTATTCTTCCAAAATGGGGAGAGGAGAGAATTAAATATCTAGTTCTCTCCCTGTGTACATGACTTTGTTGTAATCCATGGTTGCGTATGTAGATACGAGGGGGATCCAGGAAATAACGACCGTTTTGTTGTAATAATTAAAAAAAATATATTTATTTGAAAAAACAATGTCTGTTACATAACTGAAGCTTCCTTTACTTCTCTACATAATCACCACATACATTTAAACATTTGTCGTGTCTGTTCACTAGCTGTAGAATTCCCGTGTTATACTGCTCTGCCGCCAGTTCATTAAGCCAGGTGTTCACTGTCTTCTTCAACTCTTCATCACTTCCAAAACGCGTACCACCCAGAAAGTCTTTCAGCTTAATGAAAAGGTGAAAATCGCTAGGAGCAAGGTCTGGACTATAGGTCGGATGATCAAAGATTTCCCAACCGAATTGATCCAGCAATTCTCGAGTTGAAGCAGCAGTGTGCGGGCGGGCGTTGTTGTGAAGAAGCACAACTCCTCTCGAAAGCATTCCTCACCTCTTGTTTTGGATGGCTCGCCGTAGTTTTTGTAAAGTCTCACAATAACGATTTGCATTGATCGTAGTGCCTTTTGGCATGAAATCCAGCAAAAGAACACCTTTGCGATCCCAAAAGACAGTAGCCATGACTTTTTGTGTTGAAAGAGTCTGTTTGAATTTTCTCGGTTTCTTGGGTGATGCGGGATGATGCCACTGATGTGATTGGCGCTTGGTCTCTGGGGTGTTGTGAGACACCCAGGTCTCATCACCAGTCACAATTTGATCAAGAAAGGCGTCTCCATCTGTGTGATATCGCATCAAGAATGTCAATGCTGAGGCCATTCTCTGAGTTTTGTGTTGGTCACTCAGTTGCCGTGGAACCCATCGTGCACAGATTTTGTGGTAGCCAAGATGTTACGACACAATTTCACCAAGCAAAGAACAAGAAATGTCAGGAAAGGTAATACAATTCGTCGAGTGATGTGCGCCTGTCTTGCAAGATTCTGTCGTTCACTTTAGTCTTCAGGTCTTCTGTGATGAGTGATGGGCGTCCGGGTCGAGTTTCATCGTGGACATTTGTTCGCCCATTGTTGAACATTTCGCACCATTTTCTCACATTTCTTTCATTCATTACAGTATCACCATACACTTCTTTCAATTGCCGGTAAATTTGTGCAGGTTTCAAATGTCGGGCATTCAAAAATCGAATCACACTCCTCACCTCACAGTCGGCGGGATTATCAATCACGTCGTTCATTTTGAAGTAACACAAAATGCACAATGGCGACTTGTTGCAACCAGTACTCACAACATTATGAGAACACATGTTAAGGAAGCCAGTTGACCTTCAAACAAGGAAAGGGAGTCAGCTGCGTGGCGGGTATGCGCGAACGGTCGTTATTTCTTGGATCCCCCTCGTATTATGCTTAATCGTCAGTTATGTGCATACTGCTTGTCATTGCCTGCTCTTGACTTGTTATGCTTTATGCAAAGAAAATGAAACATCTTTTATTTCTCGGTATTAACTCACATGATGATTATGATTATTATTAAAAGCATCAGCAGTATCTGTCACTGAAATACAGGAACATCAGTCTCTTACAGAATCTCTTAATCAGCTAGAAAACATTGTAATCCTGTTGCAAATTCTTTTCCACAGTAGCGTGGTAGGCAGAGAGACAAACTGACAAAACGAGATGCTGAAATTCTTAATGTTTCCATGCCGAGTAACTTTCGGTGCTGGGAATAATAAGTTAATTAAGTAGTAAAATATCGCTGCAATCGAAAAGTATTGGGAATAAATTTGAATAAGGAACAAAAATAAGTTTCCTTCCCAGGCAGGATTCGAACCATGAAAGTCTTAGTTACCAGTCTATCGTGCTCTGAGTGAACAGACTCTGAAATCAGCTACAAGGGTCAGTCCGGTTTTTTTTGCCACTACTGTACACCAGCCTCCTTCATAGATTTGAAAATTTAAAGTCCAGATTGAACTCTTTGAAATCATAATTATGTAATGAATTCTAACAGTACCATAATTCTTAGTCCTAAAGAGTTCTTCACTGCATAAACGACCTTGAAGAGCCAGGAAATACATGAACATTTTCTTATCTTCTCTTTTTATTTACTGTGGCATAAGGCTATGAAAAATGGCACACAACTATATACCTAAGCTGAAATATAAGTTTATATGCGAAGAATGACAATATTATACTTCTTATATTAATGTTTTGTTTTGTGATTGGGTTTGAGAAGTATGAAGGTGATTTTGATAAAACGTACCTATATGTACCAAAACACTGTAAATACAAAATAAATGAAATAAAGTAATAATTTATTTTTGTACTCATTTGTTTCCTTATTTGAAATTGCGTGTGCCTTTTTATTTTCAGGGATGAAGTACATATACTTAGCAAAAAAAATTGTGGAGCTACAATTCTTTTTTTCTTGGCTTATATCAGTGACCTACTGTTCAATTTGTTTCAGGCTATCTATAGTCCGGGTCAGCTTACTTCATACCCTAAGGGTGAAACCTAACCATTTCCCCCCCCCCCCCCCCATTACTACATATGCTAGTGGATTGTGGTGATTTTCTAGTTTGCAGGTTGAATTTTCTTTTGCCAACTTCGTTTCGAATTTCGATACTGACAAATACTATAAATGATAGTGATTTTGTAACTGGTATGTTGGCAGCTGAGACAAATATCGACAATATTTGAAGAGTCCACAGCAAGAATGATGGATGTCATTTGGAATACATTTTTCAGGAGAAGCAATTTAAAGTTTGAAATGCTTAGTGCTCAAAGCTTAACTGTGATTTTCCGATCATTACTGGACAATGACTATCAGTGTTTATGCCATATAACTCTCTATGTACATTAATAATAATAATAATTCTTTATTTATACTGGCAGAGTTAAGGCCATAGGGCCTTCTCTTACACTCTACCAGGTCACAAAGTATACAAGCAGTTAAAATTTAACAAAAAGTTAAAGAACAGAATACTAACATATTACAAAGAGAAATAATAATAGCATAGACACTAAACAACGTGAAAATAATACCATAATAAAAAAAGAAAGTAAAATACATTGGAATATAGTGAAAGCAACTCATTTAGTACAAATGGTTAATATGGAAAAACGTAAGGAAGAATATATCAAAATGGAATGTAATAAAATAATAAAATAAAAAGAAAAGAAATACGAAAATTAAATAAAATTTACGATAAAAAGGCTATGATAATAAATTCATCGGCTGATAAAGAGAACAAAAAGGGGAAAGGACATTCTATATGTCTTAAGCTATGCATTGACAGTCTTGGTTCATTTTCGACAAGAAAGTGACATCCATCATTCTTGCAGTGGACTCTTCATTTGTCGGTACTGGAGTTCCATGAAATTAAAATTGTACTAGATTTCTGAGCTGGTTACTGGAAGCTAGTGAAATTTGACTATACTAATAATTAATTAATATCAGTATTAATATTAATACATAATAGTTATTTTATGTGTTGCGTTGTGGTTATAATTGAAGACTATAATCAGGTAAGTTTTCGGCATTAGTACTAAAAATTTCATGTGGTCAAACAAAATACATTTTTAGGTTAGGTCTCGTGATTCAATTGTTTAATCAAACCAATGAATTTCGTATTGCCAGACAAAATACTTGACATGTTGATCGCATTCCCGCAGTTTGCCTACAAAACTATGTTACAAATTATTGAATTATTTATTCAAACATAAAGTACAGTAAGTAAATAAGTCATAATTTAGTATGTAGGATCGTGTGATATCTGGTAACACTGACAAGACAATATTTGCTGTTTAGGAACTGTTCTTATGTGACCCTCACTATAGCATTCGGTGGTCTTTTTCCCTGTGGAGTTGTTCTTTACAGTTTTGAGATCATAATATTATGGTCATCCATTTCTCTCACATTGGTGTTACTTACACAAGGTTTCCAAACTTCAGCATCCACAGTCTCCTAGAAACTGTATAGGGGAATTCATCCACGATTCTCAGTATGCAGGCAATTGGACTGATGTTGCACTTAATGGTGCTAGGGCAATCAGTTATTCTTACCGGAGTCTAGTTAATCTGAAGTTGAGATAGACTTTAAAACATAAACACATTATTTGTGAATACTTCAGCTAATTAATAGATCTATCTTGAGTGTAGATATAAATTTGTGAGAAAGTTTCCTGTGTAAATATCTCAAGCAAGTAAATGATAAAAGGAAAAGTGCTGTTTTAACAAGAGAAATTGAACAAAGCATCTCATCAATTAAGGATTGTGAGCTCAAAACTCGCTCAGTCCATTTGGTCATTTTTATGATTTATACATACATATGATTATGTTTGAGACCTCTGCCATTATATTTTAAGCTTCTTTTCTTCCAAAACAACTCCAATTCTTGTCTAAAAGTTTGTGTTATTGTGCATGTCACTTGAAAACTCACTCAGCCCTTAGACCTGTGGATAAAAAAAACTAGTCTTGTCCTTTCATAAAAATGGACTTAATGCATTTTGAGATCATATTCTTCAATTACATGATCAAACATTTCATGACATTCGTAATGTTCTTATGGCATTACACATCAATAACTGATATAGTATTCATTGATTTATTGAAGTGATGCAAAGCTTGTCTACAAGTAGATGGACATTATTTCTAACATTTGATTTAATTTGAAATTTTATTAAACACTGTGATAGTATTTAACTGTTACACTTGTAATTCTGTAGTTAATCATAAGATTGAAGAGTAGTCTCAGTTTACTTATTTCACGGTGAAAGCAAGTCCCATTGCAACAGGCAGAAGGCTAGCAACAGGCCAGGATACAACCGGTACGTGTTGGGGATGCTTGACATTGAAATCCCTGGACATTTGTGCAGTATTCTAAGAAGGATTTTCATTTTACATGTGTTCAAAAGGATTTCTGTTTTCTTAGTGTCAACTCTTCATTCAGCAGTTCAGGTGATTGTAGACTCTGCACGAGAATTGTAAATTTTAAAGACCCCTTCTGACTAAAAATCACAGGTTGAGATTATATCTACTACCACTATCGCACACCTCACTCCTGTGTAGAATGAATTCAGGACCTCTGCAACAAACTCTGGGGATCGATAAGATCTCGCAATGAGGATCATTTTTCATAAAACAACCCATGTTCTCCAATGCCTCATATAGGAGCTACACGACATTGAAAAAAAAAAAGACAGGTTTTAATTAAATTTACAGTTAATTATGAAATGAATTATTCATTTATTTCTTCAAGTACCCTTGCGAGGAGGTTACAAGTGTCCTGTCATTTTGCTGCCCCGTTTGAATGAAGCGCTCTTCGGAAATGCTTTCGCTGCTCATGGAGGATGTACCCTTCACGATGTGAGGGGACATGTGATTCAACATAACGTCGCACCGCAAGCAATGGATAGGGAAAGCCGGATCTATTGCATGGCCAATGTGATCACCCGACTTCACGCCCTTAATCTTTTTTTTTTTTCTTTTGGACATATGAAGTAATACATCACTTGAATTGACACCAGAGAGGGATCCACTATGTATTAGCTACTTTTGGTCAAATTAGACACAGGCCAATAATCACTGCTACGACAGTGTAATGGATGTAATCAGGTTCAGGATAGACACTTTGAACAACTGTAACTTGTCAGTAAACATACTTGAAAATAATTCATTTCATAATTGTTAATGTCACTAAAGCTGTCTTTATTTCGATATCGCATAGCCTCTAAAAGAGACATCGAAGAACATGGGTTGTTTTACGAAAAATGATCCTCATTGCGAGATCTGTTGATCCCCAGAGTTTGTTGCAGAGGTCTTGAATCACCCTGTATAAGCTGTATTTTATTAGAAAATGCTTAGAGGATTTCGTAATACGTAAATATCTGCAGTGCTTGGGAAAAGGGCATAAGTCAGTTTCCACAAAAATTTTTTATAAATTTATTGACAACTTACGGAACAGCTGCTTGCTTGGGAAAAGAGACATAAGTATTTCTCCCAGTAGAATAATTCATACAGAAGAAAATCAAATCGACATAAACCAGTGTGAAGACAGTTTTTTTTCCCCTTCTTCTGTAAAATTAACATTTTTGACTTGTGCCACTTTTCCCGAGCACTACAGATATGTTCTCTTAAGAAATATTTTAATCATACGAAAGTCATGCATTGGTTGTCTAAGCTTCGTTGTGTAGTTTTCACTGAAGATCTGTGGTAAAATAAAGCTCATTAAATTACAGTTTATTTTGCATAATTATTATAATGTTTGGATAAACAGTTTTGCTCTTAAAATATTTTATTTCTGTATTTATCAGTCATGTTACATACAGTAGAACTCCTATTATCCGACACCCTATTAACCGACTGATGGATTATCCGACTGTCTTTTGCTCACTTCTTTTTTTTTTTTTGCTACAGAAACGTATAAAGTACTACTGTACGTTATATTAGTACGTTGGTTTTTTTTTTTTCTAGAGAGTGTTATTACAAACCTCTACACTTCCAGTATGGTCTACTGTTCGAGTTGCCGTACTTCTACATAAAATGTATTCCATGAATGTCAAAGAAAAGTTTGTGATAATTATCGAAAAATGCATATAAATGAGTAATTTGGGGAAAGAGAAACTGTGGCTCATCTCGCATCAGAATACGAGATTGATGTTACAACTGTGCGCGATTTAATAAAAATTAAGGATAATGTGTATAGAGTCTGTAAATCTACAACATGAGACCTCTACTATTCCTATCTTTCTGCTTACAGCCATTACAAGGAGTTTTCTTGCCCCTTAAAACACGTCCTTGACAACCGAACTTAAATTAGTGAACTTCTGATACACTACCTACCGTGTTAAACACAAGACTACGGAGGAAATTACGAAACTTCAAGAATTATTCATTTCATTTACGAAAATATTTTATAGTACGGATTATCCGATTTTTTCGATTAATCGTTCAGTCCACCCCCTTCATTACCACGGATAATAGAGGTTCTACTGTGTGTATGTACGAGGGGGATCCAGGAAATAACGACCGTTCGCGCATACCCGCCGCGCAGCTGACTCCCCTTCCTTGTTTGAAGGTCAACTGGCTTCCTTAACATGTGTTCTCATAATGTTGTGAGTACTGGTTGCAACAAGTCGCCATTGTGCATTTTGTGTTACTTCAAAATGAACGACGTGATTGATAATCCCGCCGACTGTGAGGTGAGGAGTGTGATTCGATTTTTGAATGCCCGACATTTGAAACCTGCAGAAATTTACCGGCAATTGAAAGAAGTGTATGGTGATACTGTAATGAATGAAAGAAATGTGAGAAAATGGTGCGAAATGTTCAACAATGGGCGAACAAATGTCCAAGATGAAACTCGACCCGGATGCCCATCACTCATCACAGAAGACCTGAAGACTAAAGTGAACGACAGAATCTTGCAAGACAGGTGCACATCTCTCGACGAATTGCATATTGCCTTTCCTGACATTTCTCGTTCTTTGCTTGGTGAAATTGTGTCGCAACATCTTGGCTACCACAAAATCTGTGCACGATGGGTTCCACGGCAACTGAGTGACCAACACAAAACTCAGAGAATGGCCTCAGCATTGACTCTTGATGCGATATCACACAGATGGAGACGCCTTTCTTGATCAAATTGTGACTGGTGATGAGACCTGGGTGTCAAGCGCCAATCATATCAGTGGCATCATCCCTCATCACCCAAGAAACCGAGAAAATTCAAACAGACTCTCTCAACACAAAAAGTCATGGCTGCTGTCTTTTGGGATCGTTTTGGAAGTGATGAAGAGCTGAAGAAGACAGTGAACACCTGGCTTAATGAACTGGCGGCAGAGGTGTATAACACGGGAATTCTAAAGCTAGTGAACAGATTCGACAAATGTTTAAATGTAGGTGGTGATTATGTAGAGAAGTAAAGGAAGCTTCAGTTATGTAACAGACTTTGTTTTTTCAAATAAATATATTTTTTTTAATTATTACAACAAAACGGTCATTATTTCCTGGATCCCCCTCGTATATATTTATTTATTTATACTTATTTATGTATCTTAGTTATGAACGATGTGATTTTTGTGTGTGCATGTGTGAGCGCGCTCGGTTTTTTTTTTTTTTTTTTTTTTTTTTTGCATAGGATACAGGAAGGTGCAATGAATACTTCTATTCAGTGTGGATGGCATGATAAACAGTTATGGCCTGTCACCAATCTAAACAAAACAGCAGCAGATTTTTGTGATACTTACAGAATTTCTTCTTCTACGCATTTTTGTAAAATACAACCCCTTTATATCAAAATATTGTAAGATCACAGGCTCGCCACTGCTAGTCTTCAAATGACGTAAAGAGCTCACTTGCTCCTTGCGTCTACCAATTTTCCATACCTGGCCACTAATCCCTGGTTCACAACATTAATAATCAATATTGTATGTCCTTAAGAGACCAACGGAAGATATACTCGGATTTTCTCGTTCAAAACATTCGTCACTCTCTTTGGTTCAGAGGCAAGCATAGAAACCACTGAACTAGTATCTACATCAAAATAGTTACAAATGGTCAAGAAAGTATCCCACTATAATGCATATAACAAAATATAATAAAATATATATTTATTTTGATATTTGATGTATGGCATTTAACATATTCGTGTCCAGCACTTAAAGCTAGAATAACAAAAGATATTTTCTTTATAAAATATTAAATCAAGTATCATAGCTAAAAATGCAATACTTCTGAGGTAAAATACTTCCAAAACTTTTAATACTAAAACAGCATAATATACTAATTTCTCCATTTCAAAACATAATACTAGTATTTTCTGAATATTTTAGAATTATGTCACAATAACCTCACAAGGCTTTAGGCTTGAATATATATATAATACTAATATTCTTGATTAGAAAAGATAAAGCACAGTTGTATATGAATGTATGCCGGAATTGTGACTAGCATCGTTCCACACATATTGCAACTCCCATGCCACCTCCAACACACAATGAAGCCACACCTCGCTTTCCGCCTGTCCTCTCCAGTGCATGTAGTAATGTCACAAGAATGCGGGTTCCTGAAAAAAATAAAGCCTGTTTTATTTGTGAATTTAAATACTATTATAGTCACAATCATGCCATGGTATGAAAGAAAAATTACACAACCTCGAGCAGGATTCATTAATATGTCACATCAACGGACGTGTATACGTCATCAAACATCGTAAGATGAAGAATACATTTGTAAAGTTTCT
This sequence comes from Periplaneta americana, assembly GCF_040183065.1. Taxonomy (NCBI): domain Eukaryota; kingdom Metazoa; phylum Arthropoda; class Insecta; order Blattodea; family Blattidae; genus Periplaneta; species Periplaneta americana. Next base: position 27,948,008 of record NC_091127.1, on the reverse strand, counting down.
TTCAACCCATAATCAGTCCTGACTAGATCAGACGCTATGGACAGTACTTTATAACAGAGTCGCCGGTATGAAGGGATAATTCCAAGCCTTTGGCGTGAGACGAACTCACATCGTAAGATGAAGAATACTGTTTTATTTATTTTTTCAAACAATAATCAATTTCGAAATGAACAACCTGACCTACTGGCCATAAAGAAATTACAAATGGCTTTCAGAGAACCTGGAGGTTCATTGCCGCCCTCACATAAGCCTGTCACCGGTCCCTATCCTGAGCAAGATTAATTCAGTCCCTAAAATCATATCCCACCTCCTCAAATCCATTTTAATATTATCCTTCCATCTATGTCTAGGCCTCCCCAAAGATTTTTTCACTACAGGCCTCCCAACTAACACACTATATACATTTCTGGATTCACCCATCCATGTTACATGCCCTGTCCATCTCAAACATCTGGATTTAATGTTCCTAATTATGTCAGGTGAAGAATACAGTATGTGCAGTTCTGCATTGTGTAACTTCCTCCATTCTCGCGTAACTTCATCCCTCTTAGCCTCAAATATTTTCCTAAGCACTTTACTCTCGAATACCCTTAACCTCTGTTCCTTTCTCAAAGTCACAGCTCAATTTCACAACCATACAGAACAGGCAGTAATATTGTTTTATAAATTCTAACTTTCAATTTTTTTTTTTAAAGCAGACTAATGACAAAAGCTTTTCAACCGAATAATAGCAGACATTTTCCATATTCTGCATTTAATTTCCTCCGGAAAGTCGTTTATATTTGTTACTGTTGCTCCAAGATATTTGAATTTTTCCACCTCTTCAAAGGACAAATTTCCAATTTTTATATTTCCATTTAGTACTATGTTCTGGTCATGAGACATAATCATATACTTTGTCTTTTCGGGATTTACTTCCAAACCTATCTCTTTACTTGCTTCAAGTAAAATTCCCATGTTTTCCCAAATAGTATATTTTCTCCTAACATATTCATGTCGTCTGCATAAAGAAGCAGCTGATGTAACCCATTCAATTCCAAATTGTTACAAATGTACACGAACCAAAAAATAACATGTAACAGACCAGCAGAGTTTCTCAAGAAAAAAATAAACATATGAAGATAAAACAAAGTCAAGCAGCTCGTTGTAGAAAGATGTGGAAAAATATAACACTGTAAAATTCAATAAATATTTGAGGGGAGGGGGGGAATAAAGATGGGCATTTTATCATTACAACCATATGTGATATCAACTGTGGTTTTCATTCCTCTGTTGAAGTATAGTCCAAGCCCATATTTGAAAATTTTCAGCCTTATACTAGACGAATTCAATGGGACTTCTGCTATGAGAGTCAGCATCATGCAAAAGCTTCAAGGCAATACAGGACATCACACTAACAGAAATGGCCTTGGTAGGATTTAGATTTAAACCCATGTCTGTCTTCCTGACAGATTCACAGGTGTGTTTAACCATTTCATATATAGAATTATTCATTTGCTAAGGCTTTAGGCATTTCACAGTGGAGTTACTATACATTTTTAGTTTCTAATGAAAATGTTTACATACACACTTCCAACTAATTTACTTTTCCCGTGTTTTCGATTCATTCATGTTTAAATGAGTATAATTGTTCAATGTTTAGAGTAAAGTAAAAAATGAAATTGTGTAGTTTGTATCAAAGGAAAAATGATTTCCTCAGAAAAATTAATTATCTACAGAATCATTTCTACACTTCAGTTGGGATTTCTGTAATAGTTGGCATCTCTGTATCACGAATCAAACAATAGTTGATTACCTGAAGCTGCTATAGGATGTCCCAAAGCAATTGCACCTCCATGGACATTTACTTTCTTGGGATCAATGTCAAGTTCTCTTAAAACTGCCACAGACTGAGATGCAAATGCTTCATTGAACTCGAACAAATCAACATCGTCCTTACTCCAACCAGCTTTCTTCAGCTGAAAAATGAAACAACCGAAACTGAATAAAAATAATTTCTATGTTACTGATAAATTCAAATTCACATTATATTGTACTGACATTCAATTTCATCTATGAAAATGTTCTGTATGAGTCTTTTCAAACAGAGTTAATATGCAAGACATTTATTGCTTAGTCAGACAGTGAGTTATACTCTGTGTCAGCAGAAAATGCATCTCAAGGTCAAATTCAATGACTTCTCCTGCCACCCTGCGAATCTTAAAACTCTGTGCGATGTTGTGAGTGAATGTGTTGTCTCTATTTTAGCCCACGCACGTCTTGAATCCGCATAGGTCACGAGCTATCAAATGGTGGTGCTATATGCATATAAGAAAAACATCAGTCTTTTATCGATAGCAGTATTGAAAGCAGAATGCTAATTGTGCAGTGTCATTGTTCTTTAAATTCCTGTCTATTGTATTGTTTTATTATTATTATTTTTTTTTTTCCTTTTGGATCGAGATTTGTGGTTCAAACTTGATGAAGGATGTTGAATTTTTTAAGACAATAAAAATTTATAGCAGGCCTCCTCTACAAGGAAGTCCAATGTTGTCGATATACAGCATGTAAAAGATGATAAAATCATCACTGAATGTAAATATTCTAGAAAGAAATCCAATAGTTTCTCACCCATGTCAAAATTTAACCCTGCCATTCATCATCTCCTACCAGGAAAAAATTATTTCTGCCTTTCACATGCCCATATCTCAGAAATATAATTAAATTCTGCCAGATATATTGCGATGTACATATGATATTTCCATGCAGAAATTCTGCATATGATGAAGGATGGGTGGAACGGAGAAAAATTCTCTCTGGAACCAGGATTTGAACCCGGGTTTTCAGCTCTACATGCTGATGCTCTATCCACAAAGCCACACCGGATTCCCATTCCAATGGCGGACAGAATCCTCTCAGTTAATGTGCTGGATATTGTGCCACTGTCACACATCTGTGACGCAGTGCATGAGGGTTGGCCACTAGAGGGAACCTAAGAGGTGGAACTTCAACTGAGAGGATTTTGTTCAGCATCGGAATGGGAATCCGGTGTGGCTTAGTGGATAGAGCGTCAGTACGTAGAGCTGAAAATCTGGGTTAAAATCCCAGTGTCGGAGAGAATTTTTCTCCGTTCCACCCATCCATCACCATAAATTCTGCCAGACCAATAGCATCTCAGAAAGATTTTAGTTAATATCTACAGGAATTAGAAAACAATAACACAATCTTAAATATCTGTACAATTATTTATACTGTACATGTTTACTTACAACAGACTTCACTGCTGGCACAGGTCCCATGCCCATAATCTCTGGTTCCACTCCTTCTTGCGAAAATGCCACAACCCTAGCGAGCGGAGTGACTCCTCTTTTTTTGACTATATCATCACCCATTAAAACAACAGCTGCAGCACAATCACCATACGTTGAAGCATTGCCCGCTGTCACAGTACCATTACCATCCTGTAACATTGTCAGTAAGATGCCTCTTTAAAGTTTCTTTTCAATTGTTTGTTTAGTCAACTGTCCGAAGACAGGTCTAAACCTCACAAGTGACACCGACAAGGTACCACTTATGAGGCAACTAGGCAAGGAGATAATGGGGTAGGGTGGCCAGTTCCTTTTCCCCTCCATTGCATACATTGCCGACTAGCAACATATTATACTAGTCAGACTTCAGATGTATACAAACAATTGTTCTTTCTCTGACACATATCGTCAAGTGAGATGTACTGTTGTCACGCCAGGAGAAGTTGCCAAAAGTGTCTAGACGGGGTGGAGAGGAAACAGTCGCACATGCGCAACCCGCTGTTCACGGCAGTATTCTGTTTCACAAACATCTACTGCACGTATCTTTGAGAGTGTCTGCGGGCCTGTCGCCTTCGTAGTGTTTTATTAGTTTCAACATGACGAATGGCTTCAATAGCCTAAACCGCAAGTCTGTGTAATATAGTAGTAGAGCTTTAATTATCATTTTTCTGGTGTTAGTATAGTTGATGATAATATGTAGTCAGTGGAGTTTTTATTATTGTATAGTTGTAGTTCAGGCTTACATAGCAGTTTTTGTTTATTAATTGTAAATATGTCGACAAAGAGGAAACAAGAATTGACAATCCATAGCAGAGAAAGAAATATTATTGCAAATGTGATAAAATGCTGTGATGAAGAAAAAGAACAATGTCTTAGCCTTTCTCTTACGAAATCTACAGCAAGGGTAGAAAAGTATTGTAATGTATCGACAAGACTGATACAGCGTGTAACGAAAGAAATGAAAGACTGCAAAGAAAAAAGTGTTTTGTTGACACCTGGAATTTTTCATGTCTGACTTTGTTCCCCTGTAGCACGTAAGTGGACTGACGTGTTCAGGTCAGAGTGTAGCGTAAAGTTCCTCCGTCCCGCCTATCCACTCCACGCGCCAACTCGTAGTGCGAAGACAGTACTGCCTGATAATAGATGTTCATATCAGCCAGAACCTCAAATCAGAAGCATCTTTTCAATTATACATAATAATCTGACAATGAAATAAGAATATAGCGATCTTAGAGCAATGATAAAATAAGAATGAAATGAAAACCTACTCCAAATTCTGTGTACAGTGGACACGCCTAAGTTCAACAGAACAGAATTGAAAGTTCTATCCAATAAGGTTAGTGAGTGTGGCAGGTGAAATGAATACAAATTCTTATTGGATATCCATCAACGAATACAGTAGGCCTACTGTTCTTGCATTTCCTGCCCGCCCCGAGACTTGTGTATGCGCTTCTAGTACCTCAGTGGATTTCGACAGTTCCGTCTCACAAACGACACAATTCTCAAATAGAAAAAGAAGAGTTCATTAATTTAAAATCAGTGATCAATATGGATGTCCTTTTTTTTTTAGTAGGTTATTTTACGATGCTTTATCAACATCTTTGGTTATTTAGCGTCTGAATGAGATGAAGGTGATAATGCCGGTGAAATGAGTCCGGAGTCCAGCACCGAAAGTTACCCAGCATTTGCTCATATTGGGTTGAGGGAAAACCCCGAAAAAAACCTCAACCAGATAACTTGCCCCGACCGGGAATCGAACCCGGGCCACCTGGTTTCGCAGCCAGACACGCTGACCGTTACTCCACAGGTGTGGACAATATGGATGTTCTAATCAATAAAATATTCTGTTTTCCTTTAACAAAAGTATCACTACAAGACACAGGACCAATTCCCATTCAAATGGCAAACTCATTTCTTAGTGCCCATGTAGGGGTGTGTCTAATTCTCCTACATAAGCAGTCGAACTATAGGATGTCGAACTTGATTTCTGTCGAACTTAAAAGCTTCCACTGTACAACAAATATCAAAATATATATCTGGGTATCTTCACAAATTAAACATTCGTTTTAAGTTATTTTTTTGAATACAAACAGTACAGCTTGGTTTGCTGTCAGTCTGTTTCCAAAAACTGTGATAATTATCAAGACAATGATAATTGGATTGTAAGGTATAAAACTTGTTAGAATGATGATGCATTCTGAATGATCAAATCACTTATTTATAAATGTACTGTATTTTCTTATAAGCTATAACTATAAACAAAATTATATACGACACGACATAGCAACACTTGGCAAAATCATACCGAATAGCTTTCCAGCAAACACTGTTTGTAATATAGTCCAGCATAAGACATATTCTATAATAGTATTTCTTAACCTTTTTGATGATAATACCCCCTTTTTCCTCACATTACTTTAGTGCATCCCCCTAGATTGTAGAAAATAGCAATGTGAAATTTGGTATCAATTTAAAAGAAAACAATTTAATAATTGTGTTTTTATTTAAGGGGAGGGGATAGTAAAAAAAATACCAAAAAAACTTGAAAAAATTTGGAAAAAAAAATTAATGATTAAAATAATTCTTTGATATCTGAAGAAAGTTATATTGATTGCTGTATACCACTAAGTGACTTTTATTATCTTTAGAGACGCCATTTTTAAATGGTCAGTGCTGGAATGGCTAATTTCATGTATAACTTTGAAAGTTTTTTCCTGCATGTAAATTTTTCTCGTGCATGTGTTGAACTAAAAGTTTAACATCTCAGACATTATCAGAGATATATGCATGAAATTTTTACAGCACATTCCAAAGTGATCATGAAAAAGATTTACTGGGTAGAATTTTGATATATGCAATATATATAGAGATATATGATGTTTTGTATATTATTCAGTTAAAAATACTTCCCATATGAATATTAAAATTATGACAGATATTAAATATCAGACAGACCACTATATTACACTAAGAGGAGGACCATAAAAATATACCCAAAATATTTTTGAAAATTTTGGCCCTGTGTAAATGTAGCATTTAAGGCATATAAGCTACGTTATCCATAAAATATTGTTTGATTAGGTTGATAAGGAAAAAAGTTTTAAATTTCACTATTCTCGTCCCTTAATGCAAAATAGTGGTATGTTGCAATTTTCATAGAACTAAAAAATTATTATTATTATTATTATTATTATTATTATTATTATTATTATTACTGACCAATGGCGGGCTTATGTGAGGGCGGCAATGAACCTCCGGGTTCCTTAAAAGCCAGTAAGTAAGTATTATTATTATTATTATTATTATTATTATTATTATTATTATTATTATGTTTGCTGCCCCCACAGCAGGGCGAGAGATTCTCATCAGGATGAAGAATGAAACATCAGGGTCTTTGAGATGTCTCCATGATGACTGACTACTCTTGGTGTTGATTAAGAGATAAACCTCATCAGGATCAAGAAACACTTGTCAACTGAGCATTCGTTTTACGAAGCTGAGGAGAAAATAGTTTTTCTAAGGTACCAGTATGTTCGAAATTTCGTGATTCATTTTAAATGGTTGTGTTTGTACAACTGAGATTTTATCACGTTTTGAAGTATTTCATACATATTAAAGTGTACGTAAAAATTGGAAATTGTTAAAAAAAAAATAAATATTTATTTTCCGCGTGACAAAAAAACTGTATGTGATACGAAAAAATAGTAAACAGATTTCAATTCAGCACACTAAAATTAGGTTTAGAGATCTGTTCAATCCTGTGCCACAAAACAAAAATTTAATTTTTTAGGCCTGTGTTCCTTGACTCAAACCCATGCCCAAGCAAAGCCTCAGATCATAAATCTCTTTTACAAACCATAGACCACGATGGAGATCCCCTGTCATTTTTATGAAGAAGAATGCCTGTAATATAATTTTAAATAAGTTGTAACCTTCAGAAAAGCTGGCCTCAGCTTCTGGAGAACTTCCATACTTGTACCGGGTCGTGGTGGTTCATCTTTGTCAACCACAATCGAACCTTTCCTGTTTGTAACAGTAATTGGAACAATTTCCTTCGCAAAATATCCAGACTTTATAGCAATATCAGCTTTCCTCTGAGATTCGACAGCCATCTTATCTTGCTCTTCTCGTGTTACTCCATACTTTTTCGCAACATTTTCGGCTGTGAATCAAAACATGAAACATGTAAGAAATACAATAAATTCTCTTTAACTGCACTATACTAGAGTTGTAATGGCGATATTCTTTATTTTATATCATAATATTTACTTGTACGAAATACTGTGGATAGTATTCAAATATGTTCAATATTTTTCAACAGTTTATTGTTTTTCTTAATATGGGGTGGGCAAATAAAACTGGCCCGCGGAAAATATATATGAAATATATGAATTTATATGTATAAGACTTAAGTTGTTCAGAACAAATCAATAATTGTAAAAAAATACTTACAACTTTAAAAGAACATGGCAAAACAGTTGTGTTACAATGGATCCCAGGACATCGTAATCTACATGGAAGTGAACAGGCTGACACATTAGCTAAGAAGGGTGCCAATCTCAAAATAAACCCACGGAAACCTTTGTCATTTAGCTCAGTAAAACAATATATCAAGCAACTACAAAAAAATAATCACCAACAAGAATTGGACATAAACATTTCGCAACAACGTAGGAAATTACTGAAGGATATACCTCCTGAACCCAGAAGACTGGCAGTTGCAAGCTTTCGTCTTAACACTGAACATGACATCCTGGGTAAACACCTCAATCGTCTTGGCATCCTTCCATCGGCATCCTGCATTTTGTGCCATCAACAGGAAGACATGGATAGACAACATCTTGCAAAATGCCCTGCTCTGAAATCCTCCAAGGAAGTCTACCGCTACTGGGAAGCCAGAGCCCAAATGTTTTTAATTACTTAATCTGTAGTTTTGTTCACCACTTTCTTGTTTTTCGCTCAGTCAATGATAGTAAATATCACGTACTAGCCATTAGACAAATAAATAAAATATGTGTAAGATTGACGCGGAAATGACCCTGACAATGCAGGAAGCCGTGATTTCGATGCAACAATGGGTTGCTGTCACATGTCCGCGCATGTGCATCTCCCGCATGCTCTGTCCCGAGCTTCGCTGTGTCATTACGTTTGAGTAAGTGAGAGGGGCAGACGTGTTTAGTGGCCAATTAAATGCACACAGAATGGTGCTCATGATAAAAAAATGCGTGTTCATTGTCGAGTGTTATACGAAGCACAATTCATGGAAAAGGTATGCGGAACTGTTCGCGCAAGAGTTTCAGACTGGACGTGTTTTGGCAAAACCTCCAGCAAAGGCTGCAATGCAAAACTAGTGACAAAATTACGTGAAACGGGCTCTGTAGCAAATAAAAACTGTAACTATCTGAAAAGAGTTCAAACACCAGAAAACATTGCTCAATTGCAGGAAAACCTGGAACAAAATCCGACGAAATCGCAACGAGAAAAAGGCTAGATTTTCTGGGCCAGTTTTATTTTGCCCACTCTGTATAATAACTTTAGGCTATTATGCTATCTGGTTTTGTTTTAATTTTATCCATTATTAGAAATAAAAAATAAATGTAACTCCAAAGCCTTCACATATGTCTAAAGTAGCACATGTCTTAATTTTTTTCAAATTTGTATATGCTTTGATAGAAATATTACAGCAGAAGATCTATTTTTGTGTCATAATAGACCTACTTGACTCTATGAAAGCTTATATTAATCATCTTCAGTCTTTGGATTGTGTTCTAGTTCTGTCAACTGAATTACCGATAATATTGTAAGAGCATATTTCTATTTGGAAAGATCTGTTGAATTTTAATTTAGGGATAAGTGTGGTTGAATATAATGATAATGTGGAACTTATTTTTACAACTCATGTACTTAAACCCATAAAGCTCGTTACATTTTCAATGAATACAACCTGGTTCTCCCACTTTAGGCTATTATGCTACCTGGTTTTGTTTTAATTTTATCCATTATTAGAAATAAAAAATAAATGTAACTCCAAATCCTTCACATATGTCTAAAGTAGCACATGTCTTAATTTTTTTCAAATTTGTATATGCTTTGATAGAAATATTACAGCAGAAGATCTATTTTTGTGTCATAATAGACCTACTTGACTCTATGAAAGTTTATATTAATCATCTTCAGTCTTTGGATTGTGTTCTAGTTCTGTCAACTGAATTACCGATAATATTGTAAGAGCATATTTCTATTTGGAAAGATCTGTTGAATTTTAATTTAGGGATAAGTGTGGTTGAATATAATGATAATGTGGAACTTATTTTTACAACTCATGTACTTAAACCCATAAAGCTCGTTACATTTTCAATGAATACAACCTGGTTCTCCCACTTTAGGCTATTATGCTACCTGGTTTTGTTTTAATTTTATCCATTATTAGAAATAAAAAATAAATGTAACTCCAAATCCTTCACATATGTCTAAAGTAGCACATGTCTTAATTTTTTTCAAATTTGTGTATGCTTTGATAGAAAAATTACAGCAGAAGATCTATTTTTGTATCATAATAGACCTACTTGACTCTATGAAAGTTTATATTAACTCAGATAAGACTGACGTCCTATATATAGGACGGAACGTTTTATTTCTTTAACATTGCTGTGTAAGATTTTCATAGTCCGCAATCATGATACCATAATCCTTATATGTTATAAATTGCCTCCAATTTTTTTTTTTCTTAAATTTAGTCTGTCATAGTCATTGTTATTAACATATTTGTGTGAAACGTCCGGTGTCCTATATATAGGACGTCAGTCTTATCTGGGTTAATCATCTTCAGTCTTTGGATTGTGTTGTAGTTCTGTCAACTGAATTACCGATAATAATGTAAGAGCATATTTCTATTTGGAAAGATCTGTTGAATTTTAATTTAGGAATAAGTGTGGTTGAATATAACGATAATGTGGAACTTATTTTTACAGCTCATGCACTTAAACCCATAAAGCTCGTTACATTTTACAATGAATGCAACCTGGTTCTTCTCCCACTTTCTCTGTGCAACACACTTAAATTTAGTATTAGTATTGAGTATGAGATAATTATTCTGACTTTGTTACTTCTTTATGAGAAAGTAGTTATTTTTAAGTTACCGGTGATTCCCATGTGAACACCAACAAAGGCATCAGTCAAGACATCTTCCAGCATGGAATCACTCAGCTGTTGATGTCCATTCACTCCTTGTCTTATGAAAATTGTGTGGTGAGCTTGGCTCATTACTTCCTGCCCACCACAAACTACTATATCAGAATCATGGTTCCTAATTGATTGGGCTCCTAAATGCACAGTCCTAGAAAAGAGCAAAAATATTGTAATAATCCATTTTAACAACAAAAAAGCCACTTTCCACGTGATAAATGATTCAGTGCAGGAATGTTCGAATCAGCAATGCATTATAAATGCAGGAAAATAATTCTACCTTGACATTCGGAAATAATTCACTTTTGAGTAAATTCCATTATTTTAAAGGCCTCTGGAATGTCTCGTCCAGATTGTGACTGGGATTGGATAGTTCTGGCTTAGAGAGTGGTTGGGGTGGGATTGACATCCTCTCCTGAATATAAATGATTGAGTTGTTGTCAGCAACAAAAATATTCGTAAGTTGTCAGAAAAACTTGGTGCTTCAAAATATACAATACATCACTGCATTAAGACGACTAGAAAATCATACAGAAAATCTGCACTTCATGAACTGACACCTGGACAGGCTCAACAACAGTTGATATCATGCACATCTAGTTTTTCAGGTAATGCTCACTGTAAAGCAGACTTGAATAATGCTTAGCAGAAAACCACAATTCCAAGTCACACAGTTTGTGTTAACTCGATGTGGGTCTTTGGCATCTTGTCAGCTCACTCGAGTTGTGTGGATATATGAGGAAAAATTGAGACGGTGTCAGGTGGAGTTCCTAGGTAGCTCAATTGGTAGACCGCTGGTGCATTCAACTAGAGGTCCTGGGATCGATACCCGGCTCCAGAACAATTTTTCCCTTGAAATTATTCAGAGTTGATATCTTTCGTCAGGTTATCCCTAATCCCATGAATGATAGATTTATCAAGAGAACTGCCACATGTGATAAAAAATGGGTATATTACCGCAACCCTGACACCTCAAAACAGTGGCTCGATCCCTGTCGGCTTGCCAAAGTCGTTGTTAAACAAAATCGGTTTGGCCCCAAAGTAATGTAAGAAACAAAATCATTAAAAGGATTGTTACAACTAAACCGCAATTTTGTAATTATTCTTTAAAATATGAGCCCATTAATTTTGTAGCAAAATGTATTATACTTCATGTGCATCATTTCCGGACAGACTTGCAGATACTGAATAGGAATAAAATTCGTAGACTAGCTTACAAAAAAATTACTATGCACTAACAGACAGACATAAAGCATGCTGAAAACTACGTTTTTGGTGTCAAGGATGCTGAAATGTGTACTTTCATGACAATCTTGACATATTAGGCAAATCTGGCTTTCAGGTAGAAGCTCCCTGTAAAGCAGCTTTGAATAATTTCAAGGAAAAATTTTTCCAGGGCCGGGTATCGATCCCGGGACCCTTTGCTTAGTACGCAAATGCTCTACCGACTGAGCTACCCCAGGAACCATACACGACACCGTCACAATTTTTCCTTTATATCTACACAACTCACATGAGCTGACAAAACGCCAGTTGAGTTCTGGCGTCTTGTCAGCTTATGTGAGTGTACTCATAGTTGAGTTCTGGCGTCTTGTCAGCTCATGTGAGTTGTGTGGATATAAAGGAAAAATTGTGACGGTGTCGTGTATGGTTCCTGGGGTAGCTCAGTCGGTAGAGCATTCGCGTGCTAAGCGAAGGATCCTGGGATCGATACCCGGCCCCAGAACAATTTTTCCTTGAAATTATTCAATCTTGACATATTTTTTGCAGTGTAATAATATGAGAAAGTAACAATAATTGCTCTGATCTCAATTGAAGTTATGTATCAGTAATATTTATTTTTGTCATGACTTTTATGAACAAATGGTTTCTGTGGACATTCCGTGAAAATAGCATAATAACTACTATAAAACAATATAGAAAATAAAATAGGAAATTATTTTCTTTCGTGTTTATTTTCATGTAATTTGGAGTAACAATTACATACATTTAAAGAACATGTTTGTAGCTATAATTTTGGAAACAAACGTGAACATACTTGATTCCTGTGCCACAAAGCATGTTGATGAGAAAAGCTGGAACAGGTATTGGAACGCCAGCACCAATAGAAGCTTGCCTCGCAGTATTCTGTCCCTGACCAGCTGTAGCCGACTGTAAAAAAATAATAAATATAACTAACGTACAATTAAAAAAATATAAAACTCTAACAGTTTACATATGTATCGGTACTGTGATTTTATTTGCAGATGAGTTAGTAGGCAGGCCTATTTGTCTCTCATTCTTCCAGACATATGGCTACCTATAGTCGAACGGGATATCAAGAAAAATACATGAAGTAACATCACTAGAAAGCAGTAATAGTTTGTTTCCCTGCTATATTTAAAAGAAACATGTCTATAGTAGTTTCATAAAAAATATCGGGAATTTGTGAATAAAGATGGGCACTGCTTTGAAGATTTCTTATAATATGGGATAGAACCAGTACTCATTACGAAATTTAATATAATTTTGTGCATGGTATTATTAATCAAAGTTATATAAACAAAAATACGGGAGGAGATTATGAAGCAGTAATAATACAGTCTACACTGGCGATGCATGCATGTCTAATATGCATATTTCTGTCTGAGAGCCAAGCTGAATTCTCTGTATATTATTGTATAATTTCTTTTATTGTTCCACATCTCAAAGCTATATTGCTGGTGTAAGATCTATGGAATACGATAAATGACATTAAATTAAATTAAAGATCATAAAATGCATAAATGAAGTCAGATATTTTACTTTAAAGGATTAAAAAATTATAAAAATACTTTTTGTGTGCAATACAGTAAACGAAAGTTAGTTTCCTTATTTGAGTGTAACAGTAAATTATGTAATGTATTTCGTTTGACCCACAAAGAATTAAGCCATTGGTAACATGAGGTAGGCTTGAAGTATCCTTATAAGCGTTTCAGTGGATTCATCCCACAGTACAGGAATGTTTCATTCTTATTGCGAAATTGCGTGCCTAACCGACTTCATGACTATACTGTTTTCGCTGTAAGAAAAATCCTAATGTAAACATAAGCACGTGGCTGTCATACCCGTGATTGGCTCCCAGTCGAAACATTCACATTACGCAGGAAAATATAGTTCGTATTTGGAAACCATAATCTTGTATTATTTGAAAATAAAAAATTGAATTCTAGTTGTTAAATACAATGAAATATTTAACTTCACTCATATGTAAAACGCTATGTAAAAGAAAAGCTACTTTTATATGTCGTTATGTACTATGAACGCGGATGAATACCAACAGTAATACCGAGGTAGTCTGTTCTTGTAACAAGCTGGCGTCACTTGAGCTCGTACCGTAGTTCACGTAAGCACGTGGTACTGAAGTATGGCTTCTGTATCCTCAACTGTCCATTGTGAAGACATAAGACTTAAAAAATAATTTAATTACAGTAATTATAAAGTAAGTGTTTCCTAAGCAAATTAATGCATAGTAGTGAGGTTAGGCCTACTTGACGAGTAACGGGAAATGTTTAACATGAAACAGAATGTGCAACAGTAGGCGGGAACACGTACTGAGAATCTATGGCGCCAAACAGCGGCCAATGAAGCCTCACTTCAGTCACGTGCTATTGTTTATATTAGGATTTTTCTTACAGCGAAAAGATTATATGCTATAATGCAGGGCTGGGAACGGGAGCAGAACCAGTCTCTAAACGGGGACGCTTAATATTCATCCGTCACTGAATCAGCGCTGCACGGTGTTCGGTGGGGAAGAAAGGGGATGAAGAGAAATCATATGGCTCCCTGTGAGAGAGTAGAGTCTGCTCTTGCTGCCCAGCTCTGCTATAATAGATGCTTCTGTTGTAATGAGATAATCGTGAGTAAATGCGAGTTGGTCTAGATCTGAATTTCATTATGTTTTCAGGTTTTTGTTAAAACTGTATTATGTATGACAGTCTCTCATTTTTCAGTTCCGAACTCAGTAATATCTATTAATGATTTACTGATGCGAATTTTATAATATAACTTACATGGGCAAACATAAATCATTTTTTAATAATACGCAAGAACATACATTTTTCCATCATTAGTGGTGCAGTATTTGAATACTAAAAAATTACTGGAATCTCGTTATTTGGAATAATAGCAACTGAAATTAATAATTATATAATTATGTACGAAACATGTTGATTTTATTTTAATATACCGGTATAGTATAGGTCATTCATTTTCCTCTTAGAACTCATTTCTTACTACTTACCATATATTACATCACAGCACTTATCAGTATCACATGCCCCATATTAACCTTGAAGCAGTAAATGAGATAACACTAAAGTTACTGAGGAACTCCATCTATTTCTGTATTTTACAAATAGTCATTTTGTGGAAGATACTTTCATCATATCTAATTTTATGATAAAGTTACTGTATAAAACAAACGAGTCCTAAAATAAAAATTGTTCCAGGTCTTAACTTTTGACAACATAAAGTTATGTAACATACTATAATTTTTTACTCTCTCCATATATTGTCTTCGATGGTCTAGTGGATACGAGTTCAAATTGGGACAAGAACGATTAATTTTTCAGACGAAAAATTCGAAGTATAACTTATCTTGGCAGTGAAGTGAAACTGGAATCTCTATGCTAGGCTAAGTATATGACGTATAAAATAACATTACATTATCAGATTGATTGACGTAGTGAGCAAAATTTATGCTAGCTTTGCATCATTTACTTACAATTCCTACTTTCAGATGCACATTGTTCTGTCAGAAAGTAAGATGTAATTGAAATAGTTTAAATATTACGTAGCATATTTATTTTATTTTAGTGTAGGTAGATAATCCATCTTGTCATAATTCTTTTCTTATTACTTCATATTATTTCACAATTTCAGATGCACATTGTTCTGTCAGAAAGTAAGATGTAATTGAAATAGTTCAAATATTACTTAGAATATTTATTTTATTTTAGTGTAGGTAGATAATCCATCTTGTCATTATATCTCTTTTCTTATTACTTAATATTACGTCACAATTTCAGATACACATTGTTCTGTCAGAAAGTAAGATGTAATAGTTTAAATATTACGTAGCATTTTTATTTTATTTTATTGTAGGTAGATAATCCATCTTGTCATTATAACTCTTTTCTTTTTACTTCATATTACGTCACAATTTCAGATACACATTGTTCTGTTAGAAAGTAAGATGTAATTGAAATTGTTTAAATATTACGTAGCATATTTATTTTATTTTAGTGTAATCCATCTTGTCATTATAACTTTTCTTATTCATATTACGTCACAATTTCAGATACACATTGTTCTGTCAGAAAGTAAGATGTAATTGCAATAGTTTAAATATTACGTAACATATTTATTTTATTTTGGTGTAGGTAGATAATCCATATTGTCATTATAACTCTTTTCTTATTACTTCATATTACGTCACACAATTTCAGATACATATTGTTCTGTCAGAAAGTAAGATGTAATTGAAATAGTTTAAATATTACGTAACATATTTATTTTATTTTAGTGTAGGTAGATAACCCATCTTGTCATTATAACTTTTCTTATTACTTCATATTACGTCACAATTTCAGATGCACATTGTTCTGTCAGAAAGTAAGATGTAATTGAAATAGTTTAAATATTATGCAGCATATTTATTTTATTTTCTTGTTACATCATATTACGTCACAATTTCATATGCACATTGTTCTGTCAGAAAGTAAGATGTAATTGAAATAGTTTAAATATTACGTAGCATATTTATTTTATTTTGGTATAGGTAGATAATCCATCTTGTCATTAGAACTTTTCTTATTACTTCATATTACGTCACAATTTCAGATACACATTGTTCTGTCAAAAAGTAAGATGTAATTGTATTGTATTGTATACTTATTTATTTCAATTCAGGAATCCGCCCCTGAGCACAGGTTCTCCTCTTTAAGGGGCGAGCTAAAGTTTTTTATATATATAATATATGTTATGTTATAATTATTAGCAAAATAATAAATAAATAAATAAATTGAAATAGTTTAAATATTACGTAGCACATTTATTTTATTTTAGTGTATAGTGTAGATAATCCATCTTGTCATTATAACTCTTGTCTTATTACTTCATATTACATCACAATATTCTTATCTATATGACAGGAAATTAAGCTTGGGTAATAAGCAAACACTAAATTTACTGACTGGAAAATTATCCTCATTTCTGTATTTTACAACTGGTTGTTTAGTGGAAAATAAATGTTATTCAACCTAAGTTGATGATAAAGTAATTATGCCGTTTGGTCTCCATCCTTGTCTACATAACCATTAAACTATTGTTAAATTCAGTACTTAACACGAAAAATAAAAGGTTCTAAGTATCTTTAGAATTTTGCACACTTGGTTAAGACTTCTCATATTTTATTCAAATTAGAAGTTTGTGAACGCTATAATTTCAACTTCAGTGCTTCTATATTTTTCAAATGTAGGTTCTTGATAATATAATGTGGACTTGTTTATAATTCATAAACAGTGCAAATTTTTTTTTTTTTTTAATTTTAGTAGGTTATTTTATGACGCTTTATCAACATCTTTGGTTATTTAGCGTCTGAATGAGATGAAGGTGATAATGCCAGTGAAACGAGTCCGGGGTCCAGCACCGAAAGTTACCCAGCATTTGCTCATATTGGGTTGAGGGAAAACCCCGGAAAAAACCTCAACCAGGTAACTTGCCCCGATCGGGAATCGAACCCGGGCCACCTGGTTTCGCGGACAGACGCTCTGACCGTTACTCCACAGGTGTGGACCAGTGCAAATTAATGTGGTGAAATGAATTAGAACAATTATAGAAAACACAATATTCAATGTTGCAGAAATATTTCTGTTCAGAGTATGAATTCATTCTATGTAACTACCATAATATTTGTATCCTGTGATCTTCTAAATGTATGATTAGTTGTGATAATTTCATGAACATTTTCTTCAGTCACAAATAGGACAAATAGGGTTAATAATACCCAGTTGCTAATATTCCATATAACGAGACTGTAGTAATTTTTTTTAGTATTAAAATATTACTAATGATGGGAAAATGTACTGTTCTCGGTTATTATTAAAAAAATTGTTTATGCTTGCCCATATACAGTATGTTATAAAATTCGCAACAATAAATCATTCATTTTATTGAGTTTGGAACTGAAAAGTGAGGGACTGTTATGCACAATAAAATGTTATACATCTTGATTAAACACTTTGAACACGTTGTATCGCTTAGAAATATGAAATTCTTCCACCATATCCAAGGACGCTACTTTTACATAAAATAGAATATTCATACTGTAGTACATATGAAGATAGGCGAATTTATGGGTAAAAAGCAGCAAGAAATTTGATAAATAGTGATGAAATCATATATCTAATAGGAGTACTATTAGATATATGATACAGTAAGTCGTATATACGAAGATAAGGCAAATTTATGGTTAAAAAGCAGCAAGAAATTTGATAAATAGTGATGAAATCATATATCTAATAGGAGTACTATTAGATATATGATACAGTAAGTCGTATATACGAAGATAACGCGAATTTATGGTTAAAAAGCAGCAAGAAATTTGATAAATAGTGATGAAATCATATGAATTCTCTCGATTCAAAACCCCCTAAAGACCATTTTGTTCATAATTGAGTTACGCCCACATATTGCTTGCAGAGAATGAATTATAATGATTTATATAGTTTGAATTAAGAAAGCCACTAAATTTAAAGCAAAAGGTTTGTTAAAAATCACTGTCAGGTTGAAAACTCCCTCAATTTTTCACTACTCATCCTACTCATCCTTCAGTTTGTGAAAGTAGATATAGGGGATTTTGAATCTATAGGATTCATATATCTAATAGGAATACTATTAGATAGGCTATATGATACAGTAAGTCGTATATACGAAGATAAGGCAAATTTATGTTTAAAAGCAGCAAGAAATTTGATAAATAGTGATGAAATCATATATCTAATAGGAGTACTATTAGATATATGATACAGTAAGTCGTATATACGAAGATAAGGCGAATTTATGGTTAAAAAGTAGCAAGAAATTTGATAAATAGTGATGAAATCATATATCTAATAGGAGTACTATTAGATATATGATACAGTAAGTCGTATATACGAAGATAAGGCAAATTTATGTTTAAAAGCAGCAAGAAATTTGATAAATAGTGATAAAATCATATAGCTAATAGGAGTACTATTAAATATATGATACAGTAAGTCGTATATACGAAGATAAGGCAAATTTATGGTTAAAAAGCAGCAAGAAATTTCATAAATAGTAATGAAATCATATATCTAATAGGAGTACTATTAGATATATATGATACAGTAAGTCGTATATACGAAGATAAGGCAAATTTATGTTTAAAAGCAGCAAGAAATTTGATAAATAGTAATGAAATCATATATCTAATAGGAGTACTATTAGATATATGATACAGTAAGTCGTATATACGAAGATAAGGCAAATTTATGTTTAAAAGCAGCAAGAAATTTGATAAATAGTGATGAAATCATGTATCTAATAGGAGTACTATTAGATATATGATACAGTAAGTCGTATATACGAAGATAAGGCAAATTTATGTTTAAAAGCAGCAAGAAATTTGATAAATAGTAATGAAATCATATATCTAATAGGAGTACTATTAGATATATATGATACAGTAAGTCGTATATACGAAGATAAGGCAAATTTATGTTTAAAAGCAGCAAGAAATTTGATAAATAGTAATGAAATCATATATCTAATAGGAGTACTATTAGATATATGATACAGTAAGTCGTATATACGAAGATAAGGCAAATTTATGTTTAAAAGCAGCAAGAAATTTGATAAATAGTGATGAAATCATGTATCTAATAGGAGTACTATTAGATATATGATACAGTAAGTCGTATATACGAAGATAAGGCGAATTTATGGTTAAAAAGCAGCAAGAAATTTGATAAATAGTAATGAAATCATATATTTAATAGGAGCTTAATTTGATTTTAGCATCAAGAATGTACAAAACTTTCCAAGTTCAAGTTATAACATACTGTGCATGCTCAGTAAGCACAACTGGAACTTGGAAAATTCAGGTGGCCCAAATTTTGTTTCTGGGTCTGTATTACTTTCGAATGAAGGTAGTTTTCATGTGTCACGCCACGTCCACAGGCATAATATTCAAATATGGGGCACAGAAAACCTTCACTACATTTATAAGCATATTCGCAATAGCTCTAAGATAAACGTTTGGTATGGACTCATGCATAACAAGTTTTATAGGTTTTTTTCACCTTCACAAAGCAGATAACATGAGAGGTTTATCTAAACATGCGCTACAACATTATATACACATCAAAAACAGTTTGGAACCAAACAGACTTTAAAAGCCTTTTCATGTTCCAGTATTAATTGAGTTTGAATAAAGAAACCCGGTGACCACGTTAACCATCTATAATAAAATATTAAACAAAAACTACTTTTAACTTTTTTATTGACACATGTGGAACTACTCTGCAGCACATATAAGGATCACCTTCAAATTTATACAGATGGATCTCTAAATACTAATAATGGGACATCAGGAGCAAGGTATTATATTCCAAAATATCAAGAAAGTTACTTCATACCATATAAGGATCACCTTCAAATTTATACAGATGGAGCTCTAAATACTAATAACGGGACATCAGGAGCAGGGTATCATACTCCAAAATATCAAGAAAGTTACTTCATACCATGTTCAGTCTTGACACTGAATTGCTAGCTATTGAGGCTGCTCTTCAGTGTGTTACTCAAATTTCTGAAAAATCTATTTGCCAAGGGGGGCTATATTTGCTATAATTAAATATGTACCAAACCTATATGCACATAGAATTATTCCAATTTAGAAACAACTAAGTAAACTAAAAAAACTCCAAAAGGAAATAACATTTCAATGGATATCTAGTCATTGTGGTATATGTGGAAATGAGAAAGTGGATAATATTGCAAAACAGGCAACGTATTTCCAACCAAGACCTCTTCAAGTGATATCTCTATCCAGTGCTTTTGCTGAAGTAAAGTCTCATTTTACAAACCTATGGATCAACAATTGGCTCTCTTCTGACAGAAGAAAAATTTTACAGTCTGTACAAAGGAAACCAAATGATCTGGAGATGTACAAAAACTTGCCCAGACATGTTCAAACATTTTTAACACACACAATTGTACCTACACTGATTTCACCTTTCTGATAATTCTACTTGGCTGTGGTGTAATAATCATGATGAAGATTTGGAACACATTCTTCTATACTGTCCATCCATAAACCACAAAAGAAGTAAATTAAAATCATCAGTACCAGCTGCAGAAGACACAGCCCTGCAGTATATATTGACTACACCCCACCTCTGGCTACTAACAACAGGCATCTGTAATGAACTCCGATCAAAATACCCCTCATTTCTCGTGAAAAACAACAACTGAATAGACTACAGTGGACTATAGTGGACTTTATGTTGTCAGCAAACAGCTAGCTACATTAAGAAGATTGATTGATTTTTTATTGAGCATAAATAAACAAAAGACAAACCTAGTACTATAAGGAGAATAAACTATCAGTTCAATTACACGGAATTGGCAATATGGATATTTAAAAGAAACTGTTTTAGTAACATGTCATGCCTCCTTTGGTTCTGACAAGTGCCTGGATGTGTCTTGGCATCCTCTCAATCAGGTTGTCGAGGCACTGCTGATCTAGACGATCCCATTCCTGGATCGCAGCCTTTCTGAGCTCATGGAAGGTTTGAACAGGTGATTGACGACGACAAATGGCATTCTTTAGCTCGTCCCAAGCATGTTCTATGGGATTCATATCCGGTGAGTAAGTAGGCCATTGAATACGATTATTCCAGCGTCCTGAATTCGTTCATTTACGTACTTTCCTCAATATGGCCAGGCATTGTCATCTTGAAAAATAGAATCTTCATCAAAATGTTCCCTATAGGGGACGATAAGACTCTGGACAATCTCTCTCCAATATTTCACTGCAGTCATATTGCCTATTATGGGCACTAGGGGCGTTCATAAGCCATGCATTATGCTTGCCCAAAACATGATACTTCCACCTCCCTGCCTACAGTATTCTACGAGATGGCAGGCAGGTACTGCATAACCAGGTACTCTCCAGATTCGAACTCTTCCTGAATCAGATCTTAGACAAATCCTTGTCTCATCTGTGAAGAGCACAGAACCCCACCTCTCTTGCTCCCATCTCTGATGCTCTCTTGCCCATCGAAAACAAGCTGTGTGACAATGCAGTTGAGTGGAGTATACACCATGGGTGCCTTGCATGCATGTTCATCCTGTGAAGACGATTTCTAATGGTTTGGGTGCTTATGTGCTTCCCAGTGGTCCGAAGGAAAGCACTTTGTAACAAAGCATTGGTTTTTAGCTCCTTACGAACTAGACACCTCAGATATCTGTCTTCAGCTTGAGTGGTTGCCTTCGGATGACCTTCTCAGAGCCTGTCTGCTACTCCATTTGTGTCCAGATAACGCTTCCAGGACTTTCCAACAGCATTATGGCTAATGCCAACACGCAGGGCAATCTGCCTATGTATTAGCCCTTCTTCACGTAAGGTGATAATGCGTACATACTGCTGTATGTTCAGGCACACTACCATTGTTGTCAGAATGCCTTCAATATCCTTTATTTTAACGCAAAAACTGTTTCATATCGTATATTAATAGACTTAAATTATGCAATGTTATACAGGACTCCTACAAAACAACTTTCCAGTTTCGAACACATGTAATTTACGTTCTGTGAATCTGAGGTGTATGAAAATAGTGCCAATGGAAAGAGAAACTCAAAAAAGTTTGGTTCCTTACCTTAAAGATGTTCAATGTGTCCCCCCTTCGTAACACTGCACACATCAAGCCTATAGTCAAGTTCCATGTAGGTATGCGGATTTTCCGACCCCAGATTCTGAGGTTATGTCTGTTCACCTTACCAGAAAGATGAAAAGTGGCTTCGTCAGAAAACACCACGGAATGAATAAATTCATCATCGTTTTCAATTAAAGTCTGCATACTTATGCAGAAATTTCTTTGTAGCACTTTGTCCTCTGCTTTTAGGGCTTGTAGCATCTGTAATCGGTACAGATGAAATCGCAACCGCTTGCGAAGAATCTTGCTTTAAAAATCAGTGTACCATTTACGGATTGTAAGCCCACTGGGTGGATCTGCACCAAACTTTGTTTGGTATGCTGCTGCACATGAATAACTGACTGGTTCACATGAAAATCAAGTACACAAAAAACTTTTCTGTCCTCTATAGCAGCCATTTCGCCTCAACAATGAACAAATTTGTTTATATGCGCTATTATGAGACAGTATTACTAACTAAGAGAACAATGTTGCCACAACTAAACTTTTTGAGTTTCTCTTTTCATTGGTGCTATTTTCATGCACTTCAGATTCATAGAACGTAAATTACATGTGTTCGAAACCAGAAAGGTCTTTTGTAGGAGTCCTGTACATAATTCTGCAAAGCAATAGTTTATTTATTAAAATTCGTAACCATAGCAACATGATTAACTTCAATAGAGTGGAAAGATATTTATACAATCAGTGGGATGACACAGATTTCTTTTAAAGGAAGAAAATATTATATAAAACTCTGTTGGTTCAAAACTTTTTTTATGTGTATACCTCATGTCTCAAGTGGAAGAGCT
Organism: Periplaneta americana; assembly: GCF_040183065.1. Lineage (NCBI taxonomy): Eukaryota > Metazoa > Arthropoda > Insecta > Blattodea > Blattidae > Periplaneta > Periplaneta americana. The sequence goes on along the minus strand of NC_091127.1, from coordinate 27,924,767 downwards.
AGAACTATTGATGTAAGTTTCATCAAGATGATGTGTCCCCTCACTGGAGCCTTTGTGTTAAGAGAATTACTTAATGAGAAATTTCTTAGTTTTATTGTACTAATAAATCTATCATTACTGATTATTATTACTCGTCACTTAAGTCGTTTTTGTGTTTGCACAGTGGTTCCTTTCTGAAAAGAATTTCAATAGTTTGTTACTAGATGTGATTTAGTCAGTTTGTAATATATTTTTTGTCCAGGGAAAATACACATCTCTTATGAATATACAACAATGGCTGATTTAACAGCTTATGTAACGAGTACCAGGTACTAGGAAACTTCCAAACAGAGAAAGGATTCTGTGTACGCTCTGTATAATCATTTTATTAAAAAAAATAATGTGTCTTTACTTGATATCTGAAACATATATTATAGTGATTTATTCAAAATCTCCTCTTAATGGTTTTCTTCTTAATTTTGCTGCTTACATAACAGCAAGCCATCATGAAATCATGTAGTCAGTATGTCCTCAAAAGTATTCATGTCAGAAGAATTAATTGAAGAATACAGGGGAAAAACAATCAAAGCCATGTCATCTTCCAATTCAATATGTTACTGCAAAATTTATTGCTATTCCTAATGAAAAAGTTGTTGTTTTCTAATGCCAGGCATTTGACAGTAAAGTTATTTGACCTCTTGCATGCCAATATTTTTCAAAGATATTATCATGGCCAGCCACTGAAGCACAGATTTTGAGGTGTTCCGAATCCATTTCTTGGTCTGAGTTGCACAATGGACAGTTAGGGGACTGATATATTCCAATTCTATGCAGGTGTTTGGCCAAACAATCATGGCCTGTTGCCAATCTAAATGCAGCTACAGACGATTTTCGTGGTAAATCGGGAATTAACTGTGGATTATGATGTAGGGAGTTCCATTTTTTCCCTTGGGATTATGTTATCAAATTTTGTGTGTTGAAGTCTAAGTATATGTAGATTTAATCAATCTTTTCATAGAGTAATACGTAGATTTAGTAACAGGTCTGTAAGTAGAAGTGCTGCCCTTCTTTGCTAATGCATCCGCATTCTCGTTTCCTAGGATTCCACAATGGGATGGTATCCATTGGAATACAATTCTTTTATTGAGTGATATTAATTGAGAGAGCATTTTAGTTATTTCTGCTGTTTGAGATGAAGGTGTGTGTTTAGAGACTATTGATAGAATAGCTGCTTTGGAGTCTGATAATATAACTGCACGACTATATCCATGGTGATAATAATTCTCCTTCTACAGTTTTGATAAGAAAAGCACTAAAGTTTTGCAGTAATATACTGAATTAGATGATGACATCACCCTTATGAGAATTGTGACTTCAATTCTTTTTCTTCTGTATTCTTCAATTATTATTTATGTAGGTGTTTTTAATTGAACTGAATTTATTTTCAGGGGAGGAGCACTGCGACCTTTCAAGATCTATAGCACTAACCCTCAAGCTAGGCGCAGCCCCAAACCCACACCGGCTGTGGCTACACTAAGGACGACCCTGCTCATCCCTAGGCCAGCCTCCTCCATACGTCTTCAGCTGGCATTTGGGGAATGCTATGGAATGATGATGAAATGGAGAAATGTCGATGAAATGATATAGATGCCTAGTATAGAGAAACAGAAGAACCCCGAGAAAAATATCCAAATGCGACCTCCTCCGCTTTAAGGGCCACTATGAGTAAGTGTTACGTTCCTACATATTAATAATTGTTAAATTTAGGCCTAGTTTTGCAATTAGGAACATTAAATCCAGACGTTTTAGATGGGCAGGGCATGTAGCACGTATGGGCGAATCCAGAAATGCATATAGAGTGTTAGTTGGAAGACCGGAGAGAAAAAAAGATCTTTGTGGAGGCCGAGACGTAGATGGGAGGATAATGTTAAAATGGATTTGAGGGAGGTAGGATATGATGATAGAGAGTGGATTAATCTTGCACAGGATAAGGACCAACAGCGACAATGAACCTGCGGGTTAAGCCATTTGTAAGTAAGCAAGCAAGTAAGTAAATTGTTAAGGGGAGAGGATGGTATTTTTTAAAACTTTTTTTCTATTTGGTGTAAAATATTAATTTTTTTGTATGTAGAGAGCTCATAGCTGTAGCAACTCAACCAAAAATAAATATTTTGAAAAAAAAAATTATTTGGGGGCCCAGATTTGAAAAAAATATACCCAATGCAGGATTTTACTAAAACCGATATATCTAAACCCTTTTTAATGGTAGATTCATCCAGTTTTTTGCAATGTACTTGCAAAAGCATGCTCTACAAACTGTCTGTAACAGAATTTTGATATTAGTCGCTTCGTTTGTAAAATAAACAATTAAAATTTAATAACACTTTTCTGATTTCCTTTCTTGCAAACAAACGGACGTAGCTTTAAAATGAAATCAATTGACAAAATTCTGTTACAGAGAAAAGTTTCCTAATAGTCTAAAGAATGTGTTCTAAATTTCATGCGTGTATCTTTAATAGGTTCAGAAGTTATATCCATTTTTGTCTGTCAATGTAGCAAAAAAAAGAAGTTACCGTAAAACGATAAAAGAGGGCGAGTGATTTAAAAATCCATAGTGCAGGAAGTTTAAAAATGGCGTCTCAATATCCGATAAGGGCACAAATACACACGAAATGTTATGCAATGCATTCCACACATATCAAAGAGTATTTTAAAGAAAAAAAAAAAAATTTTTTTTTTAATTCAGTTTACCGGAAACAATAATAAAAGCGGATGAGTGATTTAAAAATCCATAACGCAGGAAGTTTAAAAATGGGGTCTCAACATCTGATAAGGGCACAAATACCCACAAAATATTATGCTATGCATTCCACACATATCACAGAGTATTTTAAAGAATTTTTTTTTTTTTTTTTTTTTTAGTTTACTCATTTTTCACCAAAAAATACCATCCTCTCCCCTTAAGTTTAGTTTCTTATGTTGGAAAAAAAATAGATATAGCATGTAATAATAGTAGTACACTGGAGCCTCAATTATAGGCAGGGAAAATGTCTTATTTACCCTTTCCTTATAATGCAGTAGAGGGTGGGAAGTGAGTGAATGAAGGTGAGGTATTCAAGTGCAGTTGTCTTTTGGTAGTAGTTGGATTGTTTCGTATTGAGTGCAATCATGCTTAAAAGAAAAAGAAATTCATACTCGATGAAAACTAAGTTCACTGTGATAGAGAGACTGAAAGAAGGTGAACATATCACATGATTAAGCATCACCATTCTTTGAGAAGACTAGATTGTACAGCCAAATTAAACAGCAAAATAGGCTATTTATTGATTCTAAAACAGCTAATGAAATAATGTTAGAACGAACAGTCAGCAGCTCTCTGTCAGAACATTGTGACTTCTGTTTCTGCGGAAATTAAGAAGCAAGGATGATATTTTCTGCATCAAAAGATGCCAGTAACAAAGAAATAATAAAATGCTTTTCAATATTAGGAAACTCTTTTAGCAAAAATGAGGGAATAAAATGCTGGACTCTGGACTTCTATCAAGACAATGACGAATAGGCTATTGAGAGGCAGTTACTAATAGTACATTATGCAACGAGCCTATAATGGTAGTAATTAAGACGCGAGTATATTTGTTTATGAAACAAATGCAAGTGAGTTTCATAATCTTCATACAAGCGTCTTAATTACCTTTATAGGCAAGCTTCATACGACTTTTTATGCTCGACCATATTTCTAACTTGAAATTATTCATAAGTATTCATGTTATAGTTATGTAAGTGAGGAGCGGAACTGACCTGAATTGTGAGATGTGCACAGACGCGAAAGTATTAATTTTTTCCGAGGCAGGAATGTCATTGACCTTGATATAATCTAGAGAATAACATGAAGATTAGTCTTGATATAACCTGGAAATTGATTTAGAATTGAAAAACGAGATGACAAATTGAATTTATTTGAATATTATTTACAATTAACGCTAATTAATTATTATAGTAATAGAACATAACCTTCTGTGACAGTATTGGATTTCCAGTCTCCGTGACTTTTCGTTAATTGTCTTTCAAGTGCATATCCGAGAATAATCGATACTTGCGGTTTTATAATGGTACAATGGTGATTTCTCATTGGCTGAACAACTGAATTATAATGAATAGGTGTACTTTAATGAGGAGCATTAAAGGGTTACTACCAGGTGTATAATTACTACATTTCGGCATGGTCGAGCATAAACAAATTTAGAGGCCAGTAAATAGAAATAATCTTGATCTGGAGAAACTGCATATTGTTCCTAAAATGCGTCTGTGAATTTTGATAAATGATGCAATTTTTTTGAAGGAGAGGAGTAGGCAGAAGCTAAAAGAATTAACATAAAAAAGGCAAACTGTATAACCCATATCCTTCACAATAATGGCCCAAGTCTCAATTGTATAAAACTCAAGTATGACTTGAGAATTTATTTAATTCTGCCATTTTTGCTGTTCTGCAGTCAGAATTGCACCAATGAATGAGTTTTTTGAATTTCTAGAAATACAGTGAGGCCACAAAGTCCCGTTACACTTTATGTAAATTTACGTTAGTTGTTTCTGTTTCAGATCATGTGAACTAAACGATGGCTGATACGTCTGATTACACCATTGATGCTGTGACACGTGCTTTCGCTCATGTTACACCAGCAATGCTCCGAAAAATGTCGCACAGAACTTGGCGGTGTCCTAACATGAAACATGTTAAAACTACATCCACTGGTACAAAAAGTGAAACACTTCAATTTTTTAAGGTATTTGAATAAATGGCTGTATGTGTTAGAGTAAAAAACAATTGAATTACTAATTGGTAATTATACGAAATATCGGTATATTATTGTGGTAACCAAAATATTTTTGGTAGGTAATGTCGTGAGACGGACAGCATGATATACACTTCTAGACCATCGAAGAAATAAAGGCATCCTCCAGGAGCTGAAAGCTGAACCAATTTTGCAGTACATTCATAGTTATAGAACTCAATGGAGATCCATGTTGAATCTTTCGTACACTACTTTTAACACATGAATATAAATAATTGAATTAAATACTATTATAGTCACAATCATGCCATGGTATGAAAGAAAAATTTCACAACCTCAAGCGGGAATCGAACCTGCGACTTCCTGGTCTCCGGTCAGGCGCTCTACCACTGAGCTATCGAGTTCGTCTCACGCCAAAGGCTCGGAATTATCCTTTCATACTGGCGACTCTGTTATAGAGTACTGTCCATAGCGTCTGATCTGGTACACAACGGACGTATATACGTCACCCAAACATCGTAAGATGAAGATTATAAATAATTGATTAAATGGCGATCTTACTCGTGTTAATTATGTAAGCATGTGCGGCTTACAGCTGTTTCGGTGTGCTACTTGACACCATCCTCAAAGCCTTCTGTGTCTTGGCGCCATCTCAACTTCACTGCCTGTTGTGTGGGTGCGTTCGTATGATGACGAGTTGAGTCAAATAGTGAGTGTGTTCTGAAATTGATCTCTGTGTTGAGAATTTGATTAGGGTGTGTTTTAGTGTGTCTGTATATTTCATGTTGTTCTAGTGTGTTGAGTTTTTGGTTTTTGGGTTGTATGTGTAGGATTTCCATGTCTGTATTTATATAACATAACTAATGCTAACCACACATACAATAACATAAATACAGACATGAAAATCCTACGCATACAACCCAAAAACTCAACACACTAGAAAACTATGAAATATACAGACACACTAAAACACACCCTAATCAAATTCTCAACACACAGATCAATTTCAGAACACACACACTATTTGACTCAACTCTTCATCACACGAACGCACCCACACAACAGGCAGCGAAGTTGAGATGGCACTGAGACACAGAAGGCTCTGAGGATGGTGTCAAGTAGCACCGAAACAGCTGTTAGCCGCACATGCTTACATAATTAATACGAGTAAGATCGCCATTTAATCAATTATCAATGGAAATATCAAGTGGATAGAATGAACAACCTTGGATTTCCAAAATTAATCTTGTCATATAGACCAAAAGGTCGTCGACTTCCTGGAAGGCCTAAAAGGAGATGGCTAGAGACCGTTGGCCCATTACTTGCACGTCGATGATGATGATGGTTATCAATAACATTAACTTAGATCTTGTAATAAAAAGTAAGAAAATTGATTGTTTCGTTTTTTGTGCTGATCATTATAGGTAATTCTCATTACTACCTGTAGTTGACAGGGTAATACGAAACTAGAACCAGTAAAATGTTACTTTATGTTGCAAGAAGAATTTACATTAGAGAAATCTCTGCTTAAGTGTTTCTGCGAAAAAAAAAAAAAAGATATCATATACGCCCACTTCTTCAGCAGCTACTTGAAGCTTTTCCAAGATAAAATTACCGGTACTTCTGTAGGAAAGGATTGTTTCACAATTTTATTTTGTGTTTAATGTGAAAGAAAAGATTGAAAATAGGATTAATAAATATTTTCATTGAAGAATTAGATGAAGGCAAAAAGATAATGTGGGAACTGACAAGAATTCAGAAGATGAGTGCAAACCACATCGAAACTTGTCAATTAAGATAAAATACCACCACTGTTTAATATTATGAAGTAGATTTTTATTTTAAATAACTTAATAATTCTTCAGGAAACTTGAAATAAAGAGCGGTTTTATCAGTGTTTGTGGGCGAGCATTAGTAACTATATTTAACAAAATGATACGACTTTACTGATACTACTAATTTCCATAAAACAGTAAATTTCCTTAGCCTTGAACAGACTGTTCAAGCCTATATTTAAGGAATTAGGCCTATGTGCACTACTGTGAAACGTACAATATTGTTCTCGAATGAAACTTTTGATAGATGGATGTGTAGAAACATGGATTTAATTTAACCTGAAGGACACATGATAAATTTTCGAAGAATTCTTCCTTTTGCATTAAAATATCCCAGTCCGAAACTCTCTCATATTGAAAAGACTTACTTTATCATGAAGCAAACATGGACTGATTAGGAATAATCTGGGAGTTGATTTGGCTAAAGTGCGAGCTATAAGTGCTGAATAATTTCGGAAGTAAAAAGTGCAGTGGGGTTTTTAATACTGGTAAGAATTACTTGTATCTCTAAAAGCAAAATTTTACTCAAAAGTGCTTGCAGTAGAAAAAGTACATCAATCACAGTGGGAAAAGTGACAGGAATGATGGGGCAGTTCCTATATCTTCCTCTTCAAACAGAATTTAAGTGTGTTGTAAAAAAATTTTCAATGTAGTTCTAAGACATTTCGTACTCATTTAGGGTGGTATTCATAGACATTTCGCAGCACGCGCTACGAGTATACTAAGCTAGCCCCGGCTATCCACTGGTTACTAGTACAGAATTCAAATCATATCCTATCGCTAACACTAGTTTATGAATACGAAAAATGCTGATAATCCACCGAAAGCCCGCACTAAAAATGTCTATGAATACGGCCCTTAGTGTTTATTTTATGTGGGGTATTCAGTGCAGTTTAATATTAATTAGGACCTAATTACTGTATTATTAACATTTAGAGACCCAGAAACAAAATTTGGGCAACCTGAACTTTCCAAATTCCAGTGCTTACTGAGCATGCACAGTATGTTAGAACTGGAACTTGTAAAATTCAGGTGGCCCAAATTTTATTTCTGGGTCTATACATAAGAAAATATGTATCTAAAGTTTAGTTCTCTTCCTGATCCATTGCATAAATGAATGTCTGTGAAGTGAAGAAACTTAATTAAATTCTGATACAAAAATCGCATTGAACGTTATATTGTATGTTATGCTGCAAACTGGGGGTAAACTTGACAAAAAAAAACAAAAAAAAATTAAATCATATCAGCCCTTATTGTGACTTAGAATTTATAAAAATACTTAAGAAATGAAGAAAAAATAATGAACTTTCAAAATATATTCAGTGCATTTGATATCATGATCAAATTTTTTTTTCTTTGTGGTCAAGTTTAACCCAGTTTATGGTACGTATTAAATTCCGAATCAAGAGACATTTTACTACACATTCACTAATAAAATATAGGTACAGTCTATACCAAAATGTGTATTAAGTTCGTTTATTACAAATAATATCTCCTACTAAATAAATTATCAAAAAATGATTGCACATCCACTATAGTGTTGTCAGGATAAACTTACACATGTACTACGTATAAATAAGCTAACAGACGATTGTGCCTTGAAAGTTCATTTAAAAAAGGTCTATGAGAGCTAATATATTTCAATAGAAAATCAGAATTAGGTTTTTGGGTATCCCAACGTTACCTGGAACGTTTTGGAACTACACACTACAGGTTTCATCATCAGAGCAGATAGTTAAGAACAGATGGAATCTATAAGTAGTTCCAAAAAATTGTAGTCTTGTAAAATCTTGACTTGTTCCACATCTTAAAGCTTCATTGCTAATATAAGATGTATGAAATACAATAAATGAAATGAAAAAAATAAAGAAAAGTTCCGAAACGTTGAAACTGTCAAGTTCCAGATCACGGAATACCCAAAAGGATAATTCTGATCACAGTCACCTTGAAAGCCTAAAAACTTAAGTAGACAATGTTCAAATCTGTAACACTCTTTACATACTTAGGCGTTATACTAAATATTTGCATTTATCAATTCATCGTGATAATTCTGTACATCAATACTATGAAGAATGTGTGCGCTACTTCTCTTGTTTTGGCACTATTTATTTCTTAGGGCTTAAAAATGTAGGTAATTATTTGTAGGTACTGTGAGAGAGGTGCTAGGAAGTCACTATTTAATGACAGTCTTATTGATATTCTGTGTACCTGTCCCATTATGACTTCTGATACTTCTTCTGGTTGTACATTTGCTCTAACAAGAGCTTCTTTGATGACTATACTTCCAAGCTCATGTGCTTTGAGTGATGACAGTAAACCGTTATATGAACCTGAAACATTTTGTATATAGGAGATGAAAATGTGTAAAATAAATTAAATTGTCTATTGCATATTACTGAGAGCTACTTCATTATTCTGAATTACACTGCAGCTCTACTTTTTTGTACCTATATGACAACACAAAACAGTAAGAAATTAAAGGTGCACTTGAAAGACATTTCAAGACAAATACAAAAAAAGTAAAATAAAATAAGGCTGATTTTATTAGTGTTAAAATTAATATATAATATAACTCTTTTCTAAAAATTTCTTAATATTTATGAGTTGCTGCTTCATTGATAAGTAGGCATGAAGAAAATAAATATACAATCAAATAAAATGATATTACCGGTTGGTGACCGAACTGCTGAAACGATAAAGACCTGCCTGTCGCTCATTTTGGACCTTCACTATACGTCCTACCACTGTGTAACACTTGATCACACTATACTGCCGAGAGTGGACTATAGCTCTCCACGCTACAACACTACTACTGGAATTGCTTACGTAGACTTTCGGACATATCAGTCGACGAACGGAAATCGCAATACAGAATTCATTTGTTATTACCCACAGTGCAGTTGCGCGAGTGACTGGTGCTAAGATGGCTGACATCAAGGAGGGGATTTCAGGACTCCAGGAAAAAACAGGTAAACAGATGTTTCTTTTTTATAATCATGTGTTAAATTAACACCCAAGACATTGATCTTTATGTGAAATATATATATTACTTTCTTAAATCCGTCGATCTTTTCATCACTGATACCCCTGCGTAGACTTCGTTACCGATAGGTTGTGGACTTGATTATACCGTAATAAGTGTATTATATATATAATTGATTCTTTTTTTCGACTTTACTTAAGGGATATAGTTTAATTTATCCTCTCGGGATTGTACGTAATCGTAGTATTAGCATATTAGGTTTTGTTCAACACCGATAAAATTATTGAATCGCTTAATTCGAAATTACAGTGCACAGATGTGGCCTTGTTTGGGCTGGGCGGATTAATGCCTTTGCACTTTGCTGAGGTTTTTCATACCGGTCGGATTAAGATAAGACAACTCATAACGTTGATCAAGATTAGCTCGGAACAGATTAGTTGAATTATGACAGAGAAGTTAGTGACTATATCTTGGTTATTAAATATGCAACACCAATTGTGTGATGTCGTAGGCTACTGACATTACATGCAGGAAGGTCATTGATACACTGTTAATTTGAAATACAACTCGGTAAATACTAATAATATTTGTGAATTACAGTATCGTGATTTTAAAAGGAAACATGGGATTCGAATTGCATTACCTGCAATACTTTTATTAGTAGGTAACGTATTCAGATATCACGAATAAAAAAAGTTGAGAAGTTGAACAATATCATTCTGTTACTAGGACTATTACACGCATTTCTGAGATGGCACATCAGTAAATGTTACTTAATTATATTTCATAGAAGGAAGTAATATAGCTGTGATGAATATTATATCAGTAGTGGGAAGGAAAACGTGACGCAAAATGTAGTACAAATAGCTAGAGATTAATGTGTTCATATAATGGAATGTTTGAGAAAATATTATATTATGACTGATACTTGAAATGAAACGTAGGCTACAGTAGTCTTAGACATGCAGAATATCTTAGCTATTCAAGTGTATGACAGCCGAGTTTGTATTTGAAAACATACAGTAGGCCTAAACTATAAACATAAGTATTAGTGAAGTGCCATGTAGGTAGTAGAAGGGATGCAATTGACACTTTATTAATATAACTTAAATATTGAAATTAGGCTCATCAAATCAGTGAACATTGAAAATAGGTACAATCAGTACCATGTTGCAAAAGTGCAGCAGTGACAAGTTCTGTAAAGATTAAACAGGTGCATTGTGTGTACTATTAATTCAATTTTTCCACTGTAATTGTACGTTTATAAACTTGTATTATTCAGCTACATTATTATAGCCTATCATTATAAAATATAGGCTTATGTAGTTACTTGAGTTGTTGAAGGTGAACTTAATCGTTATGTGCTTAAAATTTTACATACTGTTCGTATTAGACGAAGTTGAGAAGGAGTTAGATATTAATAGCGTGTGGGAAAATGTCAGATATAATATCAAAATTGCAGCTAAGCAGAGCATAGGTTACTATGAAACTAAGAAAAAGAAACCGTGGTTTGATGACGATTGCTCCAGGCTAGAAGAAAGAAGGAAACAGGCAAAATTGAAAGTCTTACAGGATCCAGTCTAGGCAAATAGAGAAAATAATTTCAATGGAAGACTAGAAGCAAGTCGTACACTTAGGAACAAAAAGAGAGGCTACTTGAAAGAAAAACTGAATGAGGTAGAAACAAATAGTAAAAATAAAAACTTTAGAGAGTTAGGGCCTACATAAGGTCATAAAGGAATTTAAGAAAGAACATCAGACAAGGATAAACGTGATCAAGGATGAGAATGGTGACTTGCTTGCAAGGGAAATGCATGCTCTTATTCAGCTTTTATCATGTAGGTAGTCTGCTTTAAAAAAACTAAAAGTTAGAATTTATGAAACAGTTCTCTATGGTTGGACTCTCACTCTGAGAAAGGAATAGAGATTGAGGGTTTTCGAGAATAAGGTGCTTAGGAAAATGTTTAGAGCTAAGAGGGTTAAAGTTACAGGAGAATGGAGAAAGTTACACAACGCAGAACTGCACGCATTGTATTCTCAGTCTGTCAGAATTTTGAGATGGGCAGAGCATGTAGCATGTACGAGTGAATCCAGAAATGCGTATGAGTGTTAGTTGGAAGACCTGAGGGGAAAATATCTTTGGGGAGGCCAAAACGTAGATGGAAGGATAATATTAAAATGGATTTGAGGGAGGTGGGATGTGATGCTAGGGACTGGATTAATCTTTTTCAGGATAGGGACCGTTGGTGGGCTTATGTGAGAGCGACAATGAACCTCTGGGTTCTCTAAAAGCCATTTGTAAGTATTTGTAAGTCCATATTAGACATAACATCACTCAGTTTGTGTTCTTTAAAATTAGTAGTTCATTGTGGATTGGTTTTTGGTGATTAAAAGAGAGTATCAAAAACTTTGGAAGTTTCTTGCATCCTTTTCTAATTTGTGTCTTGTGTTGAAAATTTGATTTGAAATTCATGATAATTTTATGTGTTCTGTGAGGACTTTCACCTAAAGACTGACCTTTTTTGTTCTCCTTTATAAGTTACAGAGAAAGGGCCCAAAGACTAGTGCTGCAATCTAAGGTTTATTGTGCCTTGCCACTTCTTTTTATGTGGGAATGGTTGTTGAAGTCCAAATAGTTGCTTTCCTGTAGATATTGTGACTCAATTCTATGGTGCTATCTGTCGATTCAGGATAATTAGCGAAGGACCCCTGGTCTTTAACAAGGTATGTGACAAGGTTAGTGGGTTAGTTGAGGGGATATCTAAGTGACGTGAGGCCGAGGAATGTGTGAAAAGATTTCAGTGATCTTAATTCTTCAGCCTCATGTCATTTAGATATCCCCTCAATGAACTAATCCATTAACCTTGTCACATACATTGTAAAAGACTGATGGTCCCTTGCTAATTCCCCGATTCAGGGATGTAGGCTCAAGATCTTGTTGTAGGACTGCTTTGCATTCTCAGACTGATATTATCTCTACACGTGTATGCTAGTCACAATACTACATCCAGCTGTATCTCTTCAGTAAACACTATTGAAATAATGAAATTATTATTTTTGGTTAAGAAACATACACAAACTAAATTGTTTCAAGAATTAATTTATTAATAACTATATCAAACATTTAAGAATTAAATCTGCAGGCAAATTCCTTACCACTAAGCTATGCTACCGCCTGCTTTTAATGCGATAAAATTTGGTTATTAGAATGAGAAGGGAATATAGCCAGTGGAAAAGTCGGGGGAATTGTCTCTATACCAGCACGGACGAATGGCTGTCTAAAAAATAGTGTAGGTCTATAACACACATGTTAAAAATGATTTTATTTTTCTCGTAAGGTTTGCTCCACTCGGCCTGTGGCCTTGTTTCGTAAACATTTCTACCAACAAAATAAAATGTCATTTTTAACACTTAAAATCGTAAATAACTACTGTGGCACATTATACCTTTTTTAAAATAATAGGGAATATCACAGAAGTAATTGTAAAAGACAGACAAGGACTTTTAGAACTTGTAACTCGAAAGATTAGTTAGGTACTTAAACTGCGATTTTGGATTTATCATACTCTGAAGGGACAGTTTTCTTTATGTTTATTGCTTTATAACTTATTGATTCCGTTTATCTTCAACGAAGAAAATTCGGTGAATTTTAATAATAGAATTAACCAAAATACAGTGGTAGCTTTGTATGTAAAAGATGGATTTAGATTACCAGTAGAGGTCTGTACTTACTAGTATTTACAAGACATGAATACAAATCTTACGTTTATAATATATAAAAATTACACCAGATAGCCTATCTTGTCTTTATGATTGCCAATTTTGTTAGGAGTATTGGTGTTTATCTTCCTTCTACTCATTTTTATCTCTTTTGATTTGCCTTCATTTTTCAGAATTTCTGTATCTTCATTTAAATTTCCTATTTTACAAATCCGGATGTGTATGGAGTCATAATGTAGAAAAAATCGTCACATTTGTAACCAAATATGCAGTATTACATTTAATAATAGGGGAACGATTTGAGCGTCAGCTTTCCGCTCTGGTAGTCCTGGTTCGAATCCCGTCAGATTCAAGTGGAATTTGCAGTGGACAAAGACGGTGCTTGATAGTAGATTTTCGTGGGATATCCTCGTTTCTCCTACTGGCATTCCACTATTGCTCCGGTAACCATTACCCGAGATCATATATACCCCAGATAGGTCGGCCTTATAGGCTTTGACGTTAACAACTTTTGTCAGGTTTGCTACTCTGCCATCTAGTTGTTATATAAGGAGTCACGTCATAATTTCCATTTGAATTGCATTAGCGACTGTACTGCCATCTCGTGTTCGTTTACAGCGGACAGGTGGCGATCCTGGCGGTTGTTCACTTCAAAGTGCAAACTATTTTAACATAGCGATGACCTATCTGTTACATATGTAATCTAGGATTACAGTCTGGATGTGTGTGGAAAAAAAATCCTCACATTTGTAACTAAATATGCAGTATTACATTTAATAATATGGCGTGCTGTTAGGTGAACGACTAGAGCGTGAGCTTTCCGCGCTGGTAGGCCTGGTTCGAATCCCGGCAGATTCAAGTGGAATTTGCGGTGGACAAAGACGGTGCTTGATGGTAGATTTTCGTGGGATATCCCCGTTTCTCCTACTAGCATTCCACTATTGCTCCATTTCATTTTCATTTATATATATATATATATATATATATATATAATATTCCATAGATCTTATTACCGGTTCTTCTGTATGGTTGTGAAACTTGGTCTCTCACTCTGAGAGAGGAACATAGGTTAAGGGTATTCGAGAATAAGGTGCTTAGGAAAATATTTGGGGCTGAGCGAGATGAAGTTACAGGAGAATGGAGAAAGTTACACAACACAGAACTGCACGCATTGTATTCTTCACCTGACATAGTTAGGAATATTAAATCCAGACGTTTGAGTTGGGCAGGACATGTAGCACGTATGGGCGAATCCAGAAATGCATATAGAGTGTTAGTTGGGAGACCGGAGGGAAAAAGACCTTTAGGGAGGCCGAGACGTAGATGGGAGGATAATATTAAAATGGATTTGAGGGAGGTGGGGTATGATGATAGAGACTGGATTAATCTTGCACAGGATAGGGACCGCTGGCGGGCTTATGTGAGGGCGGCAATGAACCTTCGGGTTCCTTAAAAGCCATTTGTAAGTAAGTATTCCATAGATCTTACATGAGCAATGAAGCTTTAAGATGTGGAACAAGTCAGAATTTTACAATATTACAATTACAATTTTTACAGTTTTACAATTTAGTAATTTTTACAATTTTGTGCAATTTTTTACAATATTTTGGCGAGGAACCGGTAATCATTACTAAGGTTCGGATAAAGTAGTTGTATCAGGATAGGCATCTTTGGTCCGTGCGTTGTGTTTACAAACTTTAACTAGTTGTCGCGTGTCCCCAGTCGACAGTAGTGACGACGTATATTCAGTTGAATTGAATTGAATTTACGGGACGGGGACACTATGGCCCAACACTGCGACCTGTTAATGTCTATTGCGCTAACCCTCAAGCTAGGCGCATTCCTAAACCCACACCGGCTGACTACACTAAGGTTCGCTGCGTACCCAGGTGGTCGAGCAGGCAACCCACTCATCCCTAGGCCAGCCCCCTCCTTGCGTCGCCAGCCGGAGATCGGGGAATGGTATGGAATGATGACGAAATGGAGAAATGGTGACGGAATGATGTAAATGCCTAATATGGGGGAAAAACGGGAGAACCCAGAGAAAAACCCCAATTGCGACCTTGTCCGCCACAAGTGTCACTATGGATTTTTCAATGAAAAATCCCAGACCTGACCGGGACTCGAACCCGGCCCGTCTGCGTGACAGGTCAGAGGTCTGACCACTCAACCACCGCAGGGGGTATATTCAGTTCCTATCGGCTGTACGTCCCTTCACTGATGTTTTAGCTAGGAGGTGGAGAGCGCTCTTCACAGTTTTAGCTAGTGGAAGGGAGTAGTGTTTACTTAGTCTGAAGCAAGTCAGGGCCCTATCCTATACAGATATACAGCCTATCCTGATACTACTACTTTATCCGAACCTTAATCATTACTATCTGATGTAGCGAAGCTAACATCTACGGCGGCAAAAGAACTACAGCTTTGACACATCGCTCGCATAGGTGCATGACGCAAAGTCAAGTACCCGACATTGCATAAGCAATAAAAAAATAATCATATTGAAAATTTCTAATGATGATTGGCTTTATGTTGTTTGTTTTGACTGAATTTAATTATTCAAGGCGGCAATTATAATTTATCGTTAATAATCAATAACATACCCGAAAAGCCAAAATATGTTTTATTTATGTAGTAGAATGACACGGGAATTTTTAAATTTGTGTTAGATATGTAAAACTTTGGAGCATTAAATTGTAATACCCTAAAGGTATCAAAGGTAATACCCTAATTTGAAGAATTCAAGTTTCCAGGTGAGTAGACGAAAAGAAACTATGTGTAACTACATAAAAATTCGGACATTTGCACATACCTTCTCTTTAAGAATCCATCTCTCATGTTTTCTGTTGTGAAGACCGTTGTCAAATGTTGTAATGCAATGAAATAATATAGTAAGACGGCATCGAAAATGTTAAGCACCCCAATTATTTTTGCGTGAATACACACAATTTGTTAGCATGCTTTAAATTCGTGCCAGCTGACATCGTACAAAACAGTTTTGCACATGTATTAGTTATTTTTTGCCTTAATGTCATTGCTGATTCACCACGTACAGTGCAGTGGAAGTGTGGAACCAATCCTCTTAGTTGACTAATGTAATAAGAAGCTGAGACAGTAGTTGCAATGGAGAAATGGTAGAAAGACTGAAACAATCAGAACTTGGAAGAGGCAAATTGTCACGCTTGACAATAATTCATGACTGTGCAATGTGAACTACTCGTAGATATGCAATACGTGACAATTTTGCAAAAGTTAGTAATTTAAATATAATTGGAAGCATGCTCGACAGCTCGCTCATTCCTTTCCGCAGTTTCAGTGGGTTCGATTCCCTTTATTGACTTCGCTAGATATTGATAGTTTTCTTAAACGTTCATCGGATATAAAGGGCACACTTTCGACATCGGGAGAGTTATAACTTATCGTGTTAATGATTTGGATAACATATAAACAAAACCTGGTAATGGACTAGTCAGGTGAGAAAACATGTGTTTTGTAATGTGAATGTGATTTCGTAATCAAGTTGTTGAGATATTTTTATTTTTTACTTTGCGTGATATAGTTTTGTTAACAGTATCATTACACAGAGAGATTATATTACACGTCCACTTGTTTAGATTGCTCATTTATATGTCGTTAGTAAGAATACTCGAGTGTCGAAATTTGCATTACATCGTGGAGCATTTTGGGTTGTAGGTATTGCCTGCAATTAGTGAGGGAAGTGGGAAAAAACCAGAGGCTGTATGATACCCCTAAGATTTTCCTCTGGCATACCTCGAGGCAGAGGTGAATATTTCAAAATCCACAAAATTTATCCGATTTGTTTGAAATTGATCATGGATACTAAGTATGTTATTAGTAATGGACATACCAAGTTTCAACTTTCTAAGTACAATAGTTCTGTAAATATTAATAATTTTATAAAACTTTATATCGTTTGATATAAAATGCTCCATGCACCATATTGTAAGAAATTTTCAATATTTCTTTTTATTTATATGTTCAGAGAAGGTATATAAATAATGATAAGTATTAGTTTATTATGGGAATAACATAGTAATACAGTTATCTTGGTTTTAATTTCATACTTTTAAGGGCACAAAATCAAAAACTAACATCGGAATATCAAAATAAAGATAATAAAAATGGAAAAAACCAAATTTTCATTTTTTCTTCAGTTTTGTTCGAAAATTTCACCTCTGCCTCCCCTTAAAAAAAGGCATACCCCCTCCCTTACAACATAGGCATAAGTGATGTATACAATAAATTGTTTCGTGCAGTCAGTAACGCGAGTCTTTGAAGCTTACGCAACACATTAAATTTCTTAATAAAGTAATTTCAAGTTACTTCGTCCTTTGAGACTTCTCATTTAAAATAATGTTAAAGCTTCAAAGTGCCTTACTTAATTATTAATAAAAAGTGCAACAAAAAAGACACAGTCACTAAATTGGCAACAATGATCACCATAAGCTACAAATCACAGCCTTCTATACTTGCAGTACTACCGTTGTAAGCATTCCAGGGCTTGAGCTTATCAAATAAGCGTGTCTAAATACACACAGAATACAGTTCCAGAAGGCTGTGGTTTAGATTTACGAAGCAAACAGATAGTACTCTTTGGTGTGAAGAAATGTATAAACAAATTTTTACGATCACATTTTTTCAGTGACGGTAGGCCTATGTCATTTTTCACTAATGGTATGTTTTCTGGCCATAGAAACCAGTGACGGTATTCCATACTGTCGCATACCGTCCCACTTCCCTCACTGCCTGCAATGACACTCCCATTTCTTGTGTAACGTGGCAGTGTTAACATTTTAAATACATGGTAATTCAGAACCTCTGCAACAAACTCTGGGGGTCATTAGATCTCGCAATGAGCTTCATTTTTCGTAAAACAATCCATATTCTCTTATTCCTCGTGTAGGAGCTACGCTACATCGAAAAAAAAAAAAAAAAGAAAAAAAAAAACAGGTTTTAGTGACAAGTACTCTTGCGGACAGGTTACAAGTGTCCTGTCATTTTGCTGCCCTGTTTGAATGGAGCGCTCTTCGGAACACGCTTCCGCTGCTCATGGAGGATGTACCCTTCACGATGTGAGGGGACATGTGATTCAAAATAACGTCCCAACGCACTTCAACCTGGTTGTAAAAGCACATCTGAACAACATCTATGGGGAACAATGGATAGGGAGAGCCGGACCTATTGCATGGCCATCGTGATCACCCGACTTCACGCCCCTTAATCCTTTTTTTTCTATTGGAACATGTGAAGTAATATACCACTCGAATTGACATCAGCGAGGGACAGACTATGCGAGTATTAGCTATTTTTTTTTATCAAATTCGACACAAGCCGATAACCACTGCTACGACAGTGTAATGGATGTAATCAGATTCAGGGTAGACACTTTGAACACCTGTAACTTGTCAGCAAACATACTTTAAAAATAATTCATTTCGCATTGTTACTAAAACCTGTCTTTATTTCGATGTTGCTTAGCTCCTAAACGAGATATAGGAGAACATGGGTTGTTTTACGAAAAATGATTCTCATAGCGAGATATATCGATCCACAGAGTTTGTTGCAGAGGTCCTGAATCACCCTGTATATGAACAATTAAAATTACATCTTCTTTTTGAAAATACTGTAGTGCTATATAAAAGTCAGTGTTAAAAGATTGTCGACACAGCGAAAGTTATCTGCCGCGTCTTTTGTTCTTTCCTACCTTGCTCGTACTGATTCTGTTTCCAAGCATAAACTCCGGACTAGTAATTGAAAGGTTCCAAGTTCGAAACCCGTTTAGTTTGGTCCGTTTTTGTTTTCTTTTGCCGCATTATTTAGCTTTTTATTTATGGATATGTTTCTTGTACATGTTTAAAATCATTGATAAATGGAGGGTTTGCTTCTTTTCTCAATGCGGTATGCAGTATCTAAATTATTCTCTAACTCAAAACCTTCAAACTCTGACTACTAGTAAGTTGGCATCAGTAATGAGTACTACATGAAATCGATAGCACATCAGTTCTCGTTTCTGTGATAAAGCTAACTCGAAATAGTCAAAATTAACTAATCAAATTCTCATTACTTAATGAAGCTTATTACTGCGAATAAACAATAAAGCAAGGAGATGCACTATCACCTTTACTTTTTAACTTTGCTCTAGAGTATGCCATTAGGAAAGTTCAGGATAACAGAGAGGGTTTGAAATTGAACAGGTTACATCAGCTGCTTGTGTATGCGGATGACGTGAATATGTTAGGAGAAAATCCACAATCGATTAGGGAAAATACGGGAATTTTACTGGAAGCAAGTAAAGAGATAGGTTTGGAAGTAAATCCCGAAAAGACAAAATATATGATTATGTCTCGTGACGAGAATATTGTACGAAATGGAAATATAAAAATTGGAAATTTATCTTTTGAAGAGGTGGAGAAGTTCAAATATCTTGGAGCAACAGTAACAAATATAAATGATACTCGGGAGGAAATTAAACACAGAATAAATATGGGAAATGCCTGTTATTATTCGGTTGAGAAGCTTCTATCATCCAGTCTGCTGTCAAAATATCTGAAAGTTAGAATTTATAAAACAGTTATATTACCGGTTGTTCTTTATGGTTGTGAAACTTTGACTCTCACTTTGAGAGAGGAACATAGGTTAAGGGTGTTTGAGAATAAGGTGCTTAGGAAAATATTTGGGGCTAAGAGGGATGAAGTTACAGGAGAATGGAGAAAGTTACACAACACAGAACTGCACGCATTGTATTCTTCATCGGACATAATTAGGAACATTAAATCCAGACGTTTGAGATGGGCAGGGCATGTAGCACGTATGGGCGAATCCAGAAATGCATAGTTGGGAGGCCGGAGGGAAAAAGACCTTTAGGGAAGCTGAGACGTAGATGGGAAGATGATATTAAAATGGATTTGAGGGAGGTGGGATATGATGATAGAGACTGGATTAATCTTGCTCAGGATTGGGACCAATGACGGGCTTATGTGAGGGCGGCATTGAACCTCCGGGTTCCTTAAAAACCAGTAAGTAAGTAAATAAACAATAAAATTAAGAACCATTAAAATATCTCCTATAGCACAAATAATGCCCTGAGGTGAAGGTTCCAAAGCCACATTCCTTCCCTTTGTAAGATATAAAAATGTATTTGAATATGAACACAGGGTAAGGATAGTATTCAGATAGTATTGTTTAACAATAGAACACTGTTTTCAGTTTAGTTTAAACTACGAAAACGCATTCATAAATAAATTGCAGGTATGATTCTAAACGGAGAATAACATTACAAGAAAAAAGAACAAAAGACGGATTACGAACTCGAGGCCTCTGGAGCTATTTAGTTCAGCGTTTAAGCTTGAAGCTAGAGGGCTTATTGTAAGCAAGGGGATGAAGGTAAGTACATTAACGAAAGAGGCAGCAAATCGCAACTTTCATACCAACAATCTGTTAAATTTTTAGCACTGTGTATTTCGTATATGTACTGCGTTAATTAATATCAAACCTAAACAATTTCAACAGCACTCATGAATTTTGTAGGAGGCTGAGTGTATTGTGAAGTTTCATCGTGTTTGCTTTTTTCCCCCCGTGGTTCATTTAAGACGCAAAGACATGTCGGGATGAGTCTTTGGAAATGGATCGCGGAAGTCATTGCCCTTCCAATTAATTTTATTCCCTCCCCTCACCTCTCAAATATAATCGTTCACTTGTTTTGCTTGACGTTGCCTTGACCTTGGTAGCAAAAAGTAGGAATTCGAAAGTCAGGATTAACATCTTCGACTCGTAAAGAACGAAAAATCGGTATCGATTCGATTCTCAGTGTCCGTGAGAGACTGTGGCGCGTGGCCAGGACCTGCAATGAGGACACTTTGCGTTGTGGACTAGTGCCCAGTGTTTCTCTGCTCTTTTTAATTATCCAAATAGGTTAGTACTTTTTCTCTTGCCCTTTTTCTTTCAAAACTCTTCCAATTCAGTGGAACTATGAATGCTAGAGTGAGACGAATGGCCAACAGAGTTGTAGCTCTCACAGATATTCTATTCAGTCCCGATACTCCTTGTGAGAATTTAATAACTAGAGACCGGAATCTTAGCTACTACTCTTTGAAGTTAAGTGAGTACGGAGTTTATGCAATGAACGAAATGTCTTGAAGAGTAGTGGCGCGTGGTGCTATACGATTCAAAAGAGACTATACTACTCCCGCATCAAGGTCAACAACTACAATACACAAATACAAGAATGATTTCAACAGTATGACTGTGATGTGTATTGACCAGGCTTCGAGACTTCGGACCCAATAGAGCAGTTCAATGAGAAATCCGCATAACGGCGTACTGAGAATAGTGGTGAAACGTACAGTGGATGAGGGTACTGTAGAATGAGGGTTGTGAAATTCAAGAAAGTAGCGCACACTCTTCCTCTGCCTCCAGAACCCATTGTTACTAGATGAGGTATATGGCTTAATGCAGCTATTTATTATGCCAAATACTGCCGTACAATTGTGCAGATAATCAACACATTGAGTGACGACTGTTCTGCAATCAGAATAATTAAAGCTCTGGATTTGAAGGTTCTGACGAATAATTTGGTTTTCATACAAACCCATTTTCAAACTGTGTCTGAAACTATTACACTGTTATAAAAGTCGAAGCAAGAGATGCCGGAAGCCCTCAAATTAGTTGAGGAAATGACACAGAGAATTAATGATACACCAAGTACACCGGTTAATGAACGTGTAAAACAGAAGTTGAAATCAATTTTATGTAAAAATAACGGATATGGAACATTGTGTAACATAAACAGAAAATTAGTGGACATAGAGTCACTCGAGAATAAAGAACAGTCTCTTAGAGACTGCAATGATATACTTTCTTTCAGAGATCGGAATAAACCGACTGTATTGTCTCAAAAAACAGAGGTATGAGAAGGGATTAGAGACTTCAAAGTACGCGTGACTTGTGCGTGCAAGCGACAACAGTAACGGGACCTGGAGACTTGCTTTTAATACTTCCCTCATCCCCTTTCTTTCGCTGGTAAATCCCGAAGTGACCTGAGCACTGAGGATTATACTGTTCAAACATCTTTGTTAAGTGACATAAAGATGGACTCGGTAGGGGATAAAAGTTTACGACTTCTTGGAAACATATGTATTGCTGGAGAATAAGATTCTCAGCAAATATTTGTGTGAGGTGAATATATATTTGTAATTTGTACAACCGTTCTTTTTTGTTTTTTTTATATAATTTATGTGCGGTTTATTGTAAATGCATTAAAATATAGAAAATATACAATAACAACGTAAAAAGGCTAAAAAATGCATTTAGTCTTAAAATAGGCAACGGGAGCTGAAAAAGGCAAAAAAAGGCAAAATAAAAATTGGGCCTATCGTCCCCAAATATGTGAAAACGTGTTTATCTCTAATAGGTCTTTCATACATACACTCAGTTAAAAAAAGGCATTTTGCTTAACATTCGGGCTCAGTTGTCTTTTCTTGTCATTGTCAACTTTGCAGCCGGTTTCTAGTCAAGAAGGTCCATTGTCGATTTAACTACATGATTTATGTATATATTTATCTTTTATTTACGTAATATCATATTTTTTTGCAGTTTCTGAAGTGAATTTCGGAACGATGCTAGTAACAAACCAAATAGCCTGAATCTAAGTAACTCAATATTCGTTATCTTGTGTATCAGTGTTCTGGTCTCCGATCATGCGCAGTGTCTTACATCTGAGACTTCGGAATATTCATTCGTCTCATTCTTTTCCAGGGAAACTGTACATGGTGTATCCCTCAACTTATTCAGGATTTCCGAATGGTGCTCTTCATTTATTTGTAAATAGGGTTTCAGGGAAGATGCATAGCAATGACCAGTGATCTTTATTAATTCTTGTTCTTGAATGTCAAAGTGAGTCATATTTGAAAGTGCTGTGCATCGACTGGAGTGGTTTGTAATTTTCTGTTTTGTGACGTCCAGACCAGTGCAGTTTGAAATGTTGGCAAACAAAGAAACAAATGCTAGGGTAGTGATAAAAATAAACAAATGCTAGGGACGCGATAAAATTGTGCGATAAGCAGCCATGATTGGTTGAAAGACGTCCTTTCGTACCGTTTTATTGCTGAAAAGTAGTGTGACGTAGTAAAAGTGTAATAGTCACTAAAAAAAAACAAAACATGCAAATATGCACGGAAAAAGTATACATATTTCGAATCATTAAGCCATGAAACGGATATTTACAAAGTTTGAGAACTGTAGCATGCTTATACAGGGACATCACTTTATTTTTACCAATATTTTTAACATTAACCTGGCTATACTTGGAAACACTGTAAACCCCCCCCCCCCTTTCCATTACAGGAGTTTGGAGTTGCTAGTGCAATATGTAAACAAATCATTTTACTAGCTACAGGAGGAGAGAAAAGTAGTGTATCCATTTATGTTACAGGGAAATACAGTATTATGATTTTCAGTTTGATCATTACTTTTACGGTATTTTATCAAAAAACAGTAGAATAGCAACAATTTTTTTCATAAACTCAACTCTTCAGGCAATTACATTCATTATGTAATGTCTACTTTATTCAGCATATTACTAACCTAATTTATTCCTGAAACGTAAGAAACCCAAATTTCTACAGCTAACTTCTTGACTGACTTATTAGGACTTCCCTGCATCCTTTCTCTAGTATCTTCTATAGCATCTTCTGTCACCTTTGTTGGCCATCTTACACTTTTCTTCCTTTCTGTGCACTCTGTTGCTCTAAACTTATCTACCAGATTAATTACATTTCTACGAAAATATTCCGTAATGGTGTAATCAGGAAATTGTGAAAAAAACTGTTGTTCACATTCGGTTATAGCCTATTGTAATATTCCAGTTTTCATCATCGTCCTTCATACTTAGAAACAGTAAAACAAAACTCTTGTTTAAATAATGCTGTTAAGTACCGTACCATATTATAGGGTACCGTACTTTCGGTAACTCTAATCTTCACTTGTGCTCAGTCCACACAGATAAATTCAGTTATGCTACACATACCTGTGTGAAAATAAACTTCAATAATATAAGCTCTTTCTTCTATAAAAACGCAACATATTTCTGAAACACACTGTACTTTGTACTATTTACTTCACTGCTAGCAACACCGGCCGTAAGTTTGTGTGGCTGACGTTAGCAAGGACATTAGTGAAAGGGGTGGGAATCAAGTACATTTAGAAACCCAGGTACAATAAAAATTTAAGTAAAAATAAAATGATGTCCCTGTATAAAACCATGCATTTGCATGGAAATTCTGTCTCTTAGTAATAGGCCCTAACACATGCAATTTTTAGACTTTTTTTTCTTTTCTTGTCATTGTCAACTTTGCAGCCGGTCTCTAACTCATTGCAAGGTGAAAAATCTCTTCCGATTCATAGTCTACCGCTCTGCGGGCAGACCTACCTTGACGCTAAATGAAGGATTACTAGTTACCAGTTACGTCGTCTGTGGTGTAGAAAATTTTAAAAGTATCGGACGATGCAGGTTAAAATATGCATAAAGTTTTCCATCCGTGGAGTACTAAACTCCATGACTTGCTTATGCTGCGGGAACTACAAAATGAGAAAGGTAGAGTTAATGCATTTCGTTCAAGTTTCGCCTCGCTGGAGAGGGAGCCTTTGGAACGGCCGAGCATGGCAAAGCATGCATACACAACTGTTATGACACAGGAAATAATTGAGTCTGTCCGACTCCTGCCTTCACATGAAATGCTACCAAAAATCATGAGTTCGTATTTCTCGTCATTACTTATGACAAATGGTAGCAACTTCGAAGTCACAGTCACTCAGCCATTCAAAGAATTGAGGTTATTTCAATTCCTAAAAACTTTCGTCATTCAATTCGTCTTCTTCCCTTTTTATTTTACTCTCTTTGTCTCCTCACAGCAATAACCTTCCTCATTTTCGTCTCCTTCATTGTCGTCCATCTTCGTTTATGGACATGATAATCATAAAATCTTACTTTTCTTCATCGTAAGTATTTCTTTCGTCATTCTCCTTCCCCTTACCTTCTCCTTCCGCTGGTTTCTGCGCACTGAGTTTTCTTTGTTGGATGCCTATACTCAGCCGTGGCGAAAATGTAATCGTGCGCCGAGCTACTGTGTAACCTGCAACGTGCATAGCACCTATGGAGGAAGGCGGACATCCGAAGGGGAAGTGAAGCAATTGTCTGACTTATTAACGGATTTTCATTTTCCTTACGTCAAGCACTTAAATATAATTTTATAGAGTATAAGGTTACAAACTGGGCGGCCGGGTAGCTCAGTTGGTAGAGCAGCTGGCTACGGACTGAAAGGTCTGGAGTTCGATCCCAGGTGGTCACAGGATTTTTTCTCGTTGCCAAACTTTCAGAACGGCTCCGAGGTTCACTCAGCCTCCTATAAAATTGAGTACCGGGTCTTTCCTGGGGGTAAAAGGCGGTCAGAGCGTGGTGCCGACCACACCACTTCATTCTAGTGCCGAGGTCATGGAAAGCATGGGGCTCTACCTCCATGCCCCCCAAGTGCCTTCATGGCATGTTACGGGGATACCTTTACTTTTTTTTTTTTTTTTTTTTTATAAGGTTACAAACTAATGTTTAGTACGTGTAACGAAGAAAGAAATGAACTAGAAAACATAGGACACATTATCACAATCTAAAGTTAACTGTCTTCAGAATGTCTCTGCGACAGAGTTTCAAAATCAGGAATTATGTCACTTACTGCCACTCGTAGTTGATCACGAAAGTATTTGTCTACCAGTCGTAATCTAAATTAGGTTTTTACTATTTTCATTGTTGAAAATAATTTTTCAAACGTAAGTTGTAGCGAACATGGCTTCAACAGAGCAAGCGAAAGAACGAAGCTTCGGATATTTATTTTTTGGCAAAGATTTGAAAAGTTCAACATTTGTCAAGTCCTTACATCTAGCTTTCATTGTAACATTACATTGTAAATCTGTGAGTTTAAATTGAAGACCTAACCGCATTATTCGTACATATGCTGAAAAAGGATCGAAATAGTAATAATAATAATAATAATAATAATAATAATAATAATAATAACACTTAACCTTTTAATGTTTCATGAGTAACATGTAGTATAATGCTGTTTTATGCTATACAACCGTTTTCCTCGTAATACTTGTGAACAAATCATACATTTAATATTGGCAGCAAAAAAATGCGTCCTCCCATCCTACATGAAACTTTCGTTTTTGTAGAGGTACATGGTTTCGAGAGAGACATCGCGACGATACCCCACTCGCAGGTCAGAGACAAATACAAATGGAACGGAGTTTGACTGCAGTGAGTGAGAGGGTGGGGATTGGGGAAGCAAGAGACATGCACAGCTATCATTGCGAGCCACAGTGTGCTCGTGAGTTACATTTTCGCCACGGCTGCTATAGCTACATATTACACTAGGCTTGAGATTTAATGCAATCTATGAGCCGTCGAGAGCAAAAGTGGTTTAAGTCAAAAACGGATAATGAGGGTTAAAGTAAACATTCCGTAAAATACAGCGCAAGGTAGCAATTAATATTCAATTTATTTAAACTATTAGTAGTCAGTGGAGAGCAGGAATGACATATTAATTGGTACTTTGCGCTATATTTTCAGAATTTTTACTTTAAACCTCATTACCCAATTTTGTCGTACACCACTTCTGCTCCGAACGGATCATATCTTGAAAAATCGTAGTGCAGGGTCGTAGTGCCCCCTCCTGAAACTCCATTCTATTCCACTGCTACTTTACTGCTACTGCTACTAGATGTATGTCTACCTGAACTGTGCTAGTCTGGAAATTAGAATGTGTAGCCTATCTGATATAGGAGAGTACCTATAAAGCGAAATTCATTACTCAGTTT
Organism: Periplaneta americana; assembly: GCF_040183065.1. Taxonomy (NCBI): domain Eukaryota; kingdom Metazoa; phylum Arthropoda; class Insecta; order Blattodea; family Blattidae; genus Periplaneta; species Periplaneta americana. The sequence goes on along the minus strand of NC_091127.1, from coordinate 27,897,576 downwards.
GTTAGTGTGTTAACCGACGATGTTGACTAGCAGTGTTTAATAGGCTAATTTAAACATGGACGAAAAATTGTTGATACATTTTGTTCGTAGTTCTTCATTCAGGAATAGGGGAATTTTACATGCCACAAGTTCACGACCCAGGCCTTCCAGCTTTATTAAGGCCTATATTACACTATCAAATTTGTGTGTCACAGAAGTTTGGTAAAATATATATGATAAAATCTTTTATAGTGTAATATAGCATCTTTGATCACATCTAGCTGAGACATAGTTCTGTGATAAAAGTTATGGTCATCATCATACCTTTGATAAAATCTGTGACTGAGAAGAAAGAAAATGGTGGACATTAAGTACACATGGTCTGTGAAAACCACAAAACTTTTAATATCACATTAGGCAGTATAACTGTTACACAGCTACGTCATAGTTTCGTCATTACTTCGTTACTAAAGGTAATAGAATATCTGAGATTCTCTGTTGCATCCGGTAGAGCGCTCTAGTGTGCCGTGTTAAGAATCGATAGTACAACTGGCTCTGATCGATTACCACACTATATTTTGGTCAAAGAGAACACGCTACAGCAATAATATTCTACTTATTCTGTGCTCTTTGGTGTGTTCTTCTGTGGTTACAAGCAGAGCCTTCTTTAGTTATAAGCCGGGGCCATACGTCGGCAACACTGTAATTAACTGAACGTACAGTACACGTGTTTGTGCTAATGCCGATTTTCAATGTAAATTAATGTTGCAATATAAGTGTGTGTCGATGGAATTAGGTTTACGGTCGTACCAAACGTTAATTGTTGATGTATTATAAACTAAATGCGTGTTGGTGATAAAAAACAAGACAATAAATGAAAATAAAATGGTTGCAGTCCTTGGGAATTTTTACGGTTATGGATGAGAAAGTAATTGACTATTCTATTAAATATTAAATATTGTATAACCACATTTTTATATTCTTATTTATGGTTTGTGTGTATCAGAATTCTAGTCAAATTGTTGGGTCTCGCCTGCTATATCAATAAAGTTACGCCGTTGGTTTTCAAAGTCATTGTAAACAGCTGTTTTGTGATTCCATAAATGTTGCAGTTTTGTTGAAGATTCGGAATGCCTGCTATACGTCAGAAATGTCTATAATTTGTAGATGCATATAATCACTTTGTTGGTTTCGTATTTACAGGATTTAAAGTCCACTGAGTTTACGCTAATTGATACATACATGTACTTAATAGATAATGTTGCGTTTTGTTACGTATTATGTTGAAGGGATGTTTTTATTTTTTCATAGATTGTCTTACTTGGCTTAACTGTATTTACATCCTCATACTTTTATTATAATAGGAATGTCAATAGTTTCTTCTGTTTACATTTTATTTTAGGCCTATTTGCATAATTCACATTCTTAGCTTGTTTTCTGTAGTTATATTTTTTTAAATTATATTTTAAAAAGTTTATAACAAATAATTTAGGATAACAGTATTGTTATGGTGACTGGCCAGGTTCAAACTAAAACTGGCTTCCTGGACATCTGAAATATTTATAGAAAAGCACGACATAATCACATGGAATTAAAATGCATATGATATTCTACACCTTTCATGTCAGAGGTGAAACAACATTAAGCGGCAAAACATTGTCAATTTACTAGCCACATAATGGTTAATTGATTGGAATAGGGTATTGCGAAAGTACGTCATTATTTTATTTATCCGAAAGAAGCTCATTGGGCTTAGGAGGTACAAAAAGAACATTTCCTTTGGAATCACACAATGTATCACCTTTAGAAAAACTGCCATTTGAAAAATGTTTTATGCATACTACAGAATTTTTCTGGGGTTCCCAATTGCCTCTTTTTATATTTCTAACCCACTTCTGCCTTTGTTCAGGATCAACAGGAAATCTAAATGTAGTGACATAACCATCTGTTTTGGTATTGTAGTTGCTACGACACATAGGCACACAGCACTTTTTAGGCATTTGAAATATTTGTAGAAAAACACGATAGATAATCGCATAAGATAATATTAAAATATATCCTAAATCTTTCACAGATGAAACACCATTAAGTCGCAAAACATTGTCAATTTGCTAGCCACAAATTTGTTAACTGAATGGAACTTAAGAATACTGCGTAGGAACTTACGTCTTTATTGCATTATTGATTTTATTATTTTCGGTGCAAGGAGTATCTTATTTATTTATTTACCTTTGTATGTAAGTAGCCTACTTACGCCGTATTCTGAAGTATAGCAAATTGATTGCAATAAAACACTATTTTCGAACCCGCAGTAATTTACATCACTGCTCTGAATCTTGATCTTACCTTTGTGCATGAAGTAATATTGAAAAAATACGCGTTACGTATAACGAAAGCAATGAGCAAACACAATATCACTAAAATCTCCCGCCTCCACTCTGCGTTGCCAAACCTACCCATGCCCCGGCTTGTAACTAAAGAAGGCTCTGTTACAAGGCATCCATCATCATAAAATGACAGTCGATACGAACAGCTGTTAGAGGGGCGGCCATTTTTTCTCTATATACAACGCTTAAACAAGGGGTTTCGTATATATAGCTACTGCAAAGCAATTCCCATTGTATAGTTACAGATTGTTTATACATCCATCGCTTATGCATGGTTTATTAGTAACGTTTTCTGTCTCAACGCTGCATAAATCTCGTATAAAAACTATACATGGTTTATTAGTAAGACCGTTAGTATATATAGGATTTCACATCTTCACACTGAAGTTCTCTCAGTAGAGTGGATGGATTCCTTTTGTATCTTTTCTCCCTACCCCAATCTCTAATCCAAATCGTCGGCTTAGAGTGTAAACCTGCTAACTAACAAAAAGGACATTTTACAAGGAAAACAAAAAACTGTCTATACCTGTAAAGTAACGGTTAGCGCGTCTGGCCGCGTAACCAGGTGGTCAGGGTTCGATTCCCGGTCGAGGGAAGTTACCTGGTTGAGATTTTTTCCCGGGGTTTTCCCTCAAACCAATATGAGCAAATGCTGGGTAACTATCGGTGCTGGACCTCGGATTCATTTCACCGGCATTATCACCTATCACCTTCACCTCATTCAGACGCTAAATAACCTAAGATGTTGATAAAGCGTCGAAAATAACCAACTGAAAAAACAAACAAAAAACTGAGTATAAATTAACTCTGAAACCTCACCATCTATACTTTGGATTTGGTCCTGAAGTTTCAAAGTACTCAGTTTTTTTGTTTCTCCTGTAAAAAATCCATTTTGTCAACAGGTTTACACTCTAGGCCGACGAAATACGTTTTTTCTTTGATTTCTTCTTTAGTATTAATGCAATAACCATTACTGCATTTACAGTTGCAACAAGCATAGAACTGTTGTGAATCCATTATTAGAACTGTGATGAAAGATATTATAAAAGCTTTGACATAGTGTAATATACTCAAAATCTTACATTTGATCATATATATTTGGTCAAAAATTGTATCATATTCTGTGACACAGGCCTAAAGGAAGCCAAGTTAACGATTTGATTGGCATTAAATTTCACAGCTGTTGGCTGGATTTGGACACGTCGACACGACTGTAATAGCAAACTTTGTAACCATTAGACTATCGATATTGCAATATAACGATGACGCAACAGCTTTGCGGATATGTAACATTACATAGTTATTTCACGTCTTTCATGTCGACGAAAAAATCTGTTACACCCTCATTTATTCCCAGCACACATTTCTTTTTTCTTGCCGTAATATGAATCCGCGTCTTCGGCGATGAATACCAATCTGCTGGCCACGTTTAGGTATCAGAATCAAGGAACCTGAATTTTTACACACACAATCTTGTTGCATCTTGGCAATCGCCTGGGAATTTCTCACGATTGGCCACTACCTGGGCCAAATTTCGAACTGGGGTCCTTTCGATTACTGGCAGCCGCCTGCCACCCACCCCACTCACTCACTCCGCCAGCGTGCGAGAGCTAAATTAAAACACAGTTGTGCATTGTAAGGGCTTCCTCTGTGCGTGCGTGTGTAGTCCTCACGCAGCCACCGTGTGTGACAGTTGCATGTGCAGGCACTGATTTTTGTAGTGAGTGAACAGGATTACACCACTGAAAGATGATATCGATGCATAACGGCGAATGTGAATATCAAGGTATGTACCTGCTATTAGGTTACCATAGTAACGAACTATATCGAGAACTCGTCACAGTTGGTGTGTAGTATATAGCATAAGTACTGTATGTAATGCTTGTCTGATCTTTCGTTGTGTTGTTGAGCTGTAGCACTTGTCTGGGTATGTTCAGTTGTACTGATACGTTACCATGGTAATCTGCGGTACCGGTAGTATGATCGGAAATGCAAAATGTGTATTTCTGTTATTTAGTTGTCGTGGTAACCTATTAATAGTGTTAATTTTGCCATGTGTTAAACTATAATGTGATTTTTTTGTTACAAGTTGATCTTGATAACCTATAATAATATAGTGAGAAATAGTATATTACCACAATCCAGTATATACAGTCACGAAGCTCAATACGTAGTAAATATGCATCCATATATAGTTGCTAACCACTAGGATCGCTAATATCGACAATGCGAAATAGTGCCGGCACAGTCTATTGTTCCTAGCAACCTCACAACTCAAGCTTCGTGACTATATATTAGCCTGTGATATTACGTTACAACGTTGGGAAGAGATTCTTACAAAATCGAGGAAAAGTTTTCTTGATTTAATAATGCACATCACAAACGTGTATTGTAAAGTATTTTTTGCGCGATAGTATGTTTTGAAATTAACATTTTTAAAAATCTGCTCTTTTTCCATGTTGTCATAGGTCTTCCTCTTTTTTTTCTTCTTGATGCGGTCCAATCATAAGTCAACCTTGGTAATCTTTCCGTATTCATTTGCATCATATGCCCATACCATATTAGTTGTTTTGTGAAATATCCTCTACAATATCATTATTAACTTGCATTTTCTCCCTGATTATATCGTTTCTAATTTTATCTCTTCTTGAAATGCCTGCTGATCGTCTCCAATAATCCATTTCTAAGGCCAAACCTTTATTTTTGAATGCGTTTTGCAATTGCCAAGTTTCTGCCCCGTATAAAGTTGTACTTCTCACAGTTGATTTATAAATGTTATGTTTAGTTTCAATTCTGATTTTATTATCCCATAAGAGTGGATATCGCATATTTCCCTTTCTTCAAACGTTCTTTAATTTCTAAATGGTTCCTTCCGTCATCTGTGATTGTAACACCCAGATATTTGTATTTATTACTATATTTAATAACACCTTTATTTTCAATTATCAGAGTTTGTTTCTTTCCCCCAATAACCATATAATGAGATTTTTCAAAATTAATTTTAATCCAGATTTTTCACATTCTCAACGAGTTTTCTGCTCATGCATTCAATATCATCATATTCTTCTGCTAGTATAATTTGATCATCAGCAAATTGTAGAGTATATAATGCAGTGCTCGGGAAAAGTGACACAAGTTTCCACAAACCTTTTTTGATAATTTATTGACAACTTACGGAACATCTGCTCGCTTTGAAAAAAATACATAATTATTTTTCTCCCATTACAATAATTCATACAGAAAAAAATCAAATCGACATAAACCAGTGTAAGTTGTCAATAAATTATCAAAAAAGGTTTGTGGAAACTGACTTATGTCACTTTTCCCAAGCACTGCAGATATATTTTTGTCCTTTTAGAGCTTCTTCCAGGTACATTTTAAACAGTGTTGGATTATTATTATTATTATTATTATTATTATTATTATTATTATTATTATTATTATTATTTGGGAATGCGGTAGTATCGTGCTGAAGCCCTGCGCTTGAAGCCGAGAGATCGTGTGTTCGATTCTCATTGGGGTCATGGATTTCCTCTTTTGATGTAATCTTTAGGCGGCATTGAGGCCCTGGTTTCGCTTGGCCTAAACTAACGGAAATAATTAATGTCATTTCCTTGGGTATGAAGGCTGCAAGCACGTAGGACTAACATCCCTACTGTTACTAATGCGGATTTTCTGTAAAGGTGGGGTCCTTAACCACACTCTTTCCAGTGGGTTTGTTATATGGATAATTTTAATAATAATAATAATAATAATAATAATAATAATGATAATAATCCGTGGCGCTACAGCCCAGGAAGGGCCAAGACCGACCAGCCGGCTGCTGGCCTCACGGCCACATTCTGAAGCAGAGGTGGACGATCATCCAACCAGAATCGAGGTATCGTGTGGTTAGCACGATGAGCCCCCCAGCTATAAGGCTGGTTTTCGTAACCGGATTTTTGTTACCTATCGTAGCTCCCCAAGTGCATCACGATGCTGGGTGGGCACCGGTCCCATACACTGGCCGAAATTTCATGAGAAAATTTCTTCCCCCATGAGGACTCGAACCAGAAGGCATTCTGTAACGCGAGTCCCAGGCAGGATGCCTTAGACCACGACGCCACGGCGCGGGACGTGGATAATTTTACTCTTTTATCCCCCCCCCCCCTTCAATTCTTCAATGAAATGCATCGCACATGTTGTGAATCATTATATGTAGGAGTTTTGCTGTGTTCTGGTTTCATTTTGGCAATCGGTTTGGTGGTTTTAGATTGACGAACGTATTACAAATTCTTTCCATTTAAAATATCGGAAAATATGTTTTTGGGTAAGATTTAATGACATTAGTGGGTGCATGCCAGTTTTTTTTTTCTAGATTAAGTTTGGCATAAACGAACCGATACGAAATGAACATTAAGAAAATTACAATTTTCTTTTTTAAGAATTACTATAGAAAATCCTAAACATTTTTGTCTGTGTTGGTACTTTTGTAACGTCTTGTTCTGAATACACTGTGTAGGCTGCTGTGTTGTATATATTTTGTGGCTTCCTGTTTCGCATCTTGCAATTACATTTTCTATATTCAGCTCGACCTTGTACACTGGGAACGCGTCTGTGACCCCCACGGGGATTCGTAATAATGCCATTGTTATGAAAATACACTGTCATTAAGTACGGATTGGGGAAAATGTAAAAAAAAAGAGACGTGCATTTTACCTTTAATAGTACTAATTTTGTGAAACATTATTTTAATTATTGTACCTAATGTTGTGGAATGTTGTTAAATATAAGAGCCGAGTTAGCTCTGTCTGGAGAGTGGCGGATTACGAACTGAAGAGACTAGATTCAAATACCTTTTGAAAGCGGAATTTTTAATTTCGTCTTAATTTTCAAACAGACTTCTCAGATATACGAGTATATCGTATAGATTTTTTTAAAGGAATTGCATTTTGAAAAGCGGAGAGTTACCGTAGATTTTGTGTAAACTCAATATTTTTACGGTCTTACTAATAAAAACTCTATATACAGACGTTTAATTGTCTTATACTTATACAATGAGTAGCTCATTTATAAGTCGTGTGTAAATTCCTTACTAATAATCACTACATACGTCGTGTATAACAGTATAACTGTTACACAGCTACGTCATAGTTTCGTCATTCGTTACGAAAGGTTACGAATATCTGAGGTTCTCTACTGGATCCAGTAGAGCGCTCTAGTGTGGCGTGTTAAATATCGATAGTACAACTGGCTCTAATCGATTACCACACTACATTTTCGTCAAAGAGTACAAACTAAAGCAATATTATTCTAATAATTCTATGATCTTTGGTTTGTTCTTCTGTGGTTACAAGGTAAACATCATCATAAAATGACAGTCGATACGAACAGCTGTTAAAGGGGCGGCCATTTTTTCCCTATATACAACACTTAAACAAGGGGTTTCGTGTATATAACTACTGCAAAGCAATTCCCATTGTATAGTTACAGCCTGTTTATACGTTCATAGCTTATTCACAGTTTATTAGTAACGTTTTCTGTCTCAACTCTGCATAAGTCTCGTATAAAAACTATACACGGTTTATTAGTAAGACTGTACATCTATAAGTCTGATGTGCGTAGGCCTATTGTGTCGAGACGAAACGACCAAAGAAATGATTATTAATTTGCAAAGAAAGCAATGAGTTTAAAGACCATTACATTACGGAAGATAAAAATGTTGAAGATAACTGTGACTAAGATCTGGCAGGTGCCTTTATTGTGCAATAATTCCTATGACGCTTATGATTGGAGACTTGAACGTGATACGAGATTTTTTAGTCTTGAATAAACTCAAAATTCTCGCACAGTGTTGCAACATTTTAATACTCTGCTTTACAAACATTTTGTTGTTACCGTACATCTATATTTTATTGTAATATTTATTAGAGATCGTGGTATAAATCCACCGTAGAAAGTTTACTTCGGAAGGAAGTATTGCATTTGGTATTTACAGTTTATGTAAACAAGATAGGATTGGTACTCTGCTACGTAGATTACAGGGTTGTTTCTGATCTCTGATAACGAATTTGAATAACATGTACGTCAGAAGTCACACGACAGCTGAACTGTGGCGCGAGGTGACAGACCAGTAGTGAGTGATCTCATAGTCAGAGTGCACGGCGACTCACAGCAGAAATTCCCAAGAAAATCGAGCCTTTTTGAGAGGGGTACATTATGACCCTTTCCAATGCCAAGTACAGTTAAGTGAAAATAAAAGAAGCCTGCAATAAACGAGGTTTCGTTATTCCCAAGAAAGGAATCTTCTGTGTATTTAATAAGATTGGTAAAGCTCGAATGGAATTAATTTGTATCATCTCGTGAGGTGCGGCGACTTGTGACGGGAGTGGTTTTGCTTGCTTTTTCCACTTTGGAATTAATCCCATCCGAGCTTTGCCAGTCTTATTAGGTACACACAAAATGTCTTTCTTAAAAAGTAACGAAACCACGTTTTTTGCAGGCTCCTATGATTTTAACGCAACTATACATGGCATCGGAAAGAGTTGTTGTGTACCCCTTCCAAAAAAGGCTCGATTTTCTTGGGCATTGCTACTGTGATACACCGTACACTATAATTATGAAGTCACTCACTACTGGTCTGTCACCTCTCGTCGCAGTTCAGCTGTCGATATGATTCCTGACGCGCATGATGTCATTCAAATTCGTTATCAGATCCGAAACAGCCCTGTATCTTTCCTTTCGCTGTCCTACCGTAAGAGTAACAGCAGCACACTTCTGAATGAAAATCATTTTGTCGAATATACTGTACTCGTAGACGTGTTCTTATATTATGACTGTTCAAGTGATTCCCAAGCTGTTCTGCAAGAAACTCGCACGGACGTCGAGGATTCGGATTGTAACCAGAGAGATGACCCCTAGGGTGTTTTAGTCGTATTACTTATTCATTAATACTCGTATATCTATCGATTTTCCCTATAGATAAGAGACATAACTGTTCCGTTCTTTTTAACTAATACTATTGGGACATAAATATTTAAGTTCTTGGGATGTACCTCCTTAAAACTGGAAGTGTTATATATTTCTTAGTCATTGACAACTTGAGTGTAAAAATAATAATAATTTATTCTGTAAGAGTTCTCTGAATCCGGAAAGTTTAAAGTCCTATGGTGTAGGCCAGTGGTTCTCAAAGTGGGAGTCGTGTAAAGAGCTGAAGTTGGTCGCGAGATGATAACAAAGTAACACAAAGACGCCTATATTAATATACATTTATGCTGCATTTACAAACATAACAGTGTCGAACATAAAAATAAAAAAAAAGTATTTCAATAGTTATAAAGTAAAAAATCATTAATATGGATAAGTGTCCCTGTCCCCCCGTCCCCCAGAAAGTAGCCTCTCAAATCTGGACTAAGTATTCGGTACACACACATATCATTTTAAAGTTCAAGCAGATTACCCACTTTTGGTTTGATGGCAATCATAGACGAGAAGTCGGCCTGAGTGGCGTAGTTGGTATAGCGCTGACCTTCTGTGCTCGAGATTGCGGTCCGATCCCAGTGCAGGTCGATGGCATTTAAGTGTGCTTAAATGCGAAGGCTCATGTCAGTAGATTTACTGGCATTTAAAAGAACTGCGGGACAAAATTCCTGCACACCGGCGACGCTGATATAACCTCGGCAGTTGCGAGCGTCGTTAAATAAAACAGAATTTAAATTAGACGAGAAACATACCTATTTCGCATAAATACGACGTTGCAAATGTTATACAAAATTTAAGAGCTTTTTTTTTCAAGCTCGAGGTATTCTTTTGTTACAAAATTGGTCTATGCTCTGTGGGAGAAAGGTCTAGTTTTAACATTCCATCAGTAGAGACCCAGAAACAAAATTTGGGCCACCTAATTTTACTAAGTTCCAGATACAACGCATTGTGCATCTGAAGTAAACAAGAGCTCCTAAATGTATGCTACTTGATGATCGAGTTTAATAATTTAATTATATTTATGTATGACATTGTTATTATTATTATTATTATTATTATATAATTTTATTGGTATGTTGGGAAGATAAAAAGAATTATTATTGTATTACATTAATTATGTATTAATTATAGCAATGTAGTAATTTTGTATCAAACTGGTTGAGTGGAAGAGAAGGCCGAATGGCCTTAACTCTGTCAATTAATATTTGAGGAGATGTTATTCTGAAGGACAAATTAATAAAATCTTTAATATTAACTCTGTCAGTTAAACCAAACCATTATTATTATTATTATTATTATTATTATTATTATTATTATTATTATTACTTGTGGACAGTCTTGCCAAGCTTTTTGCCTACATAGAGGAGACGGCTACCAAGACTCGGCCCAATTTTTAATTTCGTATTTGTAGATATTTCATTTACTTTTTTCTCCATATTTTTTTGGAATATCAGCCAGTTGAACAAAGCGGATTCAGTATCAATATGTAACTGTTGTAATTGTTTTGAGTTTCTTCCTGAAAATACTCGTAAAGCTGTTGTTTAAAATCGTACTTCGAGTGTTATCCATTGATTTTGAGTAAAATTATAGTTCGCGATTTTACAGGGATTCGTATTTTTGGAATGGAATCGAAAACCGTACCGGAAGTGGAGGCGCGAAGGGAAATCTCGCCCAAAAGTGAATTGTGCCTTCAAAAATTTTGGGAACCACTGGCATAGGCTATTAGTGCCGTCTCATCTCAATGTTGATTTGATTTTTTTCCGTTTTAATACAACATTTTGCTCTGTTACGTCTGGAAGGGATTATATGTCCCTCTTTTGAATAGGTTGTTGGTACCAGACGTTCGTGTAATCACGATGTACTTTACATTTTAGGTGTTTAGTTTATTGCGTACATTTTGTTTTCTCAATGTTTTGCAGTATAGCTTGCTACTGGCATCGGTTGTTGCATTTCTGTTACTTCACTTCTTGCCTTATTTTCTCATATTAGAACCCGTAACTGCGACATAAAGTAAAGCTGGACATTGCATTTTTTTACGTGTCTGAAATCTAGAAAGGAAACCATACATGCTACTGGGTTTGAACCTGCGCAGTTCACATCCATTGGCGGTCACGGTAACCGCTAGACTATTTAAGACGACCAGTTCAACTTAATTCACGATGTAAAGAGAATTACTGGAATTTTCTGGATGAGAAGAACGTTAAAACATGAATTGGCTCGTCGCCCGTGTATTTCATCACTTCATAAGCAACGGCAATCTACATTTAATTTTCTACTCAAAAACCACTTATCTGTCTAATGTACATGTAGTGTACGTGGGATTTGTATGTTTCATGAAATCCATCTTCTACTTGTGTGGCGCACATAATACAGTCAGCCAAAGTTCTTTTCTCTGATATCATATCAGTGAAGATAATCCAACCAGCGAACACAATTCTTTCGATGACGTAAATTTTTAATCTTGTGGGATACCTTTCTTGTAATCGCCAATGTAAAAACGCCAACGTGATTCATTTTGCTGTGTGTAGTAGTCAACATTTTAAGTTCAGTGTGGAAAATGTTTTAAATCTCAAAGGAGTAATCAACTCGTCCGACTGTGGAAGTAACGGATCTAGGTTCAAAATCTCGGGTGGGACAAGTTGGTTATTTGAACATTTTTACATAGGTTTTCTTCAGCCTGCTTATGATATCCATAGACCTCGATGTGACTATTTTGAGCAGAGTTATAGCTTTCGAGGTTTTGGTTTTTCTGATAACATGTTAAAACCAGTATTAGCACTGCCTTAAAAACAGCATTATTTTCTATATAACGTTTTTTGTTCTGTGCAAGTTGCTGTGTTTCAGAATCCGTATTTATACCTCGCCAAAATAATTTAAAAGTTCTTCAGGATCATCCGTGATTGCTTTTATAAAAGGATTAGCTGCTTTTCACATTTCGCCACTGTTTTAAAGGCTGTTAAGACACCTTATTTGTTCGGGAAAATGTCCGTAATCAACTATTGTTTATCGTTTCCCTAGAAAGATTTTCTTTTCGTCATATTGTTCATTTCTTGACAAGTAAGTAATGTGCTTACAATCTATAAATCTCTATTGACGTCCAGTATTTCTGTCAGTAGGCCTATAAGTAGAGCTTTTTGTAAGTGAGAAAATGATAGAACAGATTTAAGTATACAAATATTTGTTTTATGTAAATTTATGCAACAGTAATTAGAACAGATTTAAGTATAGAAAAATTTGTTTTATGTAAATTAATGCAACAGTAATTTATTAGGGTACATACGATACTTTAATTGTAAAATATATAAATGATGTTACAAAAAGTCTTAGATGTGAGATGCAGAAAATCGAAATTTGCATCTTTATTTGAGTGCACATTAAATTATTTGTATGTACGTTTAGAGTAATAGTTCTACGGTCTTACTAATAAAAACTATATGTACAGATATTTAACTGTCTTATACTTATACAATGAGTAGCTCGTTTATACGTCGTGTGTAAATTCCTTACTAATAATCACTACATACGTCGTGTATTACAATACAACTGTTACACAGCTACGTCATAGTTTCGTCATTACTTCGTTACGAAAGGTAATAGAATATCTGAGGTTCTCTATTGCATCCGGTAGAGTGCTCTAGTGTGCCGTATTAAGTATCGATAGTACAACTGGCTCTGATCGATTACCACACTATATTTTGGTCAAAGAGTACAGCTACATCAATATTGTTCTAATTATTCTGTTCTCTTTGGTTTGTTCTTCTGTGATTACAAGGCAACCATCATCATAAAATGACAGTCGATACGAACAGCTGTTAGAAGGGCGGCCATTTTTTCTCTATATACAACGCTTAAACAAGAGGTTTTGTGAATATAACTACTGCAAAGCAATTCCCATTGTATAGTTACAGACTGTTTATATGTCCATCGCTTATGCATGGTTTATTAGTAACGTTTTCTGTCCCAACTCAGCATAAGTCTCGTATAAAAATTATACACGGTTTATTAGTAAGACCGTTAGAAAATAAAATATGACCAGAAATATCGTTAGTAACATGGTATAACAACTTAATTGTTGAGAAATGCAAACAAATTGAGAACGTATGTAGATTTTACAACACTGTTTTTCTCATTTCTTTATATTACGGTATATTAATATTTCTCTTGTTCAGTAAACCAATGAATAAAGCATTTGTTACTGTTGGAACTTTCCTCCAGGTTCATTGAATTAGATTGTTGAGTACCACTGGTGGTTGAGGAATCCTGAAAGCTGTCATTGAACATCAGATAGAGCGGGAGAATACCACAGCAGCAGTACGATTTTGCCCATCTTTTTTGTATAATTTTGAATAAATAAATGAAGAAATGATGTGAGTTGAATTGTAATTGTATTTCTTTGTTTGACGTTTTTAATTCAAGAGACATTACAGGCTCTTTGTTCGGGTACAAAGTTTGCCGAATCTCTGTAGAATCGAAGCTCGCTTTGCGGAAACAAAATATCTCATGTTTGTTCGAACTCGCCCCTTCATGTTCGTTGACCTTCTCTCCTCTTCTCTCCCTTTATTCTTGAGCTGCGTATGGATTTGGAACAAATCTTGTGTTGTAAGTACAGATAATTTTTATTACAAAATTATGATTAAAAATCAACACGAATATACATATAAATAAATCACAGTATGTTGCTTAATAGAATATATTGTTAGTGTTAACTGTACGTACTACCAACAGAAACAATAATTTTATTATACTTTTTTACATAATGTTCAAATAATTCACGATTGCTCAGCTGAAATATATGTGTGACTATACGGATGATGAAAATTGAATAACACGAACATCATAATATAATAGTATATTATGCAACGAGCCTATAATGGTAGTAATTAAGACGCGAGTATGTTTGTTTATGAAACGAGCGCAAGCGAGTTTCATAATTTTCATACGAGCGTCTTAATTACCATTATAGGCAAGTTTCATACAACTTTTTATGCTCGACCATATTTTAACTTCAAATTATTCATAAGTGTTCATGTTATGGTTATGTAAGTGAGGAGCGGAACTGACCTGAATTGTGAGATGTGCGCAGACGCGAAAGTATTGATTTTTTTCGAGGCACGAATGCCATTGACCTTGATGTAGAGAATAACATGAAGTTTAGTTTTGATATAACCTGGAAATTGATTTAGAATTGAAAAACGAGATAACAATTTGAATTTATTTGAATATTATTTACAATTGACGCTAGTTATTATAGTAACAGAACATAACCTTCTGCGACAGTATTGGATTTCCAGCCTCCGTGACTTTTCGCTAGTTGTCTTTCGATTGCATATTGATACTTGCGGTTTTATAATGGTACAATGGTGATTTCTCATTGGCTGAACAACTGAATTATAATGAATAGGTGTACTTTAATGAGGTGCATTAAAGGGCAATAAATTATTTCATTTTCATACTACAAATTATCGTCGTGCATGACAGACACTATGTTCGATTCATTTTGTCGAGTATGACGAAGTTCGATATTCGCCTATGTTCGTTTTGCATGAGAAGACCTGTCATGTTTGTTCGAACATGTTATGAAAATATTTGCTGTTCTCCTTTTCCATCCCTTCATGTTACAGCAGTTACTGCTTGAACTTCGCACGATAGTACTCGGAACTGGGAACATACGCGTTTTTCAAAATATATTTTGTTTGATTTACTTATACGGCATGTTTTTGTGAATTTTCAGTCATATTAATAACAATAAAAATTATCTGTTCATTACTACGCATAACTTCGCAAGACATATTTCTGAGATCTTTATGCAGCTGAAGCATGAAGGAGCAGGAGAGGGGGAGTTGAGGAAAAAGGCACCGAAGATAAGGAAGGTGAACGGACGCAAAGCAAACTTTGGTTCTACAGAGGCTCGGCAAACATGAGCCGAACATAAGTTCTCTTATAATGAAGGATGGGTAGAAAGGAGAAAAATTCTCTCCGGCACCGGGATATGAACCCGGGTTTTCACCTCTACGTGCTGACGCTCTATCCACTAAGCCACACCGGATTCCCATTCCGATGCTGGATCGAATCCTCTCAGTTTAAGTTCCACCTCTTAGGTTCCCTCTAGTGGCCAACCCTCATGCACTGCGTCACAGATGTGTGACCGTGGCACAATGTCCAACACATTAATGTGCAGAGGTGCACTCATTACGAGCGACTAAGTGGCCGGGATCCGACGGAATGAGCGCCGTCTTAAATCACTAAGTGATTATTTTCGCATATCAATCCGGCATCGGAATGGGAATCACGTGTGGCTTAGTGGATAGAGCGTCAGCACGTAGAGCTGAAAACTCGGGTTCAATTCCCGGTGCCGGAGAGAATTTTTCTCCGTTCCACCCATCCTTCATCATATGATGAAGCAGAATATCTGCATGGAAATATCATATGCACTTCGGTATATCGTAATAATAAGCCTTCTTAGCGGTTTTTGATGAATTCTGTAATTTTAGTTTACATGCTTCAGTTCGACGTATTGTTGGATGCCTATGAAGTAGGATGAAGTTTTTAGTATTTTGATATCTGCTCTCATGTGCGAAGATTGCACGACACTAATGTGTACCTTTGCAAGAAAATCGTGTGGGAAAAAGTACATCAATACACAAAGAAGATATGATTTGAAGATATGAAGGTATGAAATTTCATATTCTAAATCTAAACCATTCATGCTAGCGATATCGGAACAAGGATTTTCACGATTCGTGATATACAGGGTGTTTCGTAATTCCTATTACAAACTTCTAGGGGTTTTAGAGGGGACTAAGTAGATACAGTTTTGATTAGGAACACATATCCGGAAATGTATTGTTTCGATGCAAAATAAGTTTGAAGATTGAATCGATTTCACATCTCTCACTTCAATAGAAACAATGAAGATCTTCCTCTGACACTATAGGAGTCTCATAAACAAGGCTCTTCATGTGGCCCCAAAGGAAAAAGTCGAGAGGAGTTAAATCCGGCGACCGTGGTGGCAAGGAGTTGAACCACCTCGACCTATCCACCACCTTTCTCAGAATGTTTGGTGGAGATATTCGTGGACGGCAAGTGAAAAGTGCGCGGGTGCGCCATAATGTTGGAACCACATTTTCTGACAGTGCCAGTGGCAAATCTTTACTTAACTCTACCAATACCTCTTGCAGGAACGTCAAGTACCTGGGACTCGTTAGGCGATACGTGGAACCACTCTTATAATGCACACTGGCAAGAGCTCGTTGTCTCTAATGAAGTGGGAGATGTAAAATCTATTCGATCTTCAAACTTATTTTGCATCGAAACGATATATTTCCGGGCATGGGTTCCTAATCAAAATTTTATCTTCTTAGTCCGCTCTACAACCCCTAGATGTTTGTAATAGGAATTATGAAACACCCTGTAAAGAATTCAGTTAGCGCCATCAATTTCGTATTTCACAATGTTTTGATAAACTTTTCATATTACATAAAAATCTTTATATTTTTCATATTTTGCACGATTTTTCCCTTTCGTCACTATTTCTTTAACTACCACGGAGCCTGGCTTTTGAGACAAAATAAAGAGACAATAGAGATGTTTTTTACCAGGAAACTCTTCAAAACACCAACCCACCCATTCCAGCTACATACAGAGATTCTCAAGGGCAAGTATAATCGAATTCCCTTTAGAGTCACTGAATTCGAAAAACGAAAACAAAATAAGTGGTTCCTATGCCACCTTTACTTATTCTTTCGAAACCAGTCAAAGTCTTTTTCAATGTTGCCATGTTTGCTTACATGCGTGTAATAGTATATTATGATAGAAGATTGGGTAGTGCTTTTTACAAAATCGAGGAAAATCAGTTTGATAATTTATATATTGATTTTTGTTATTTTATCCCTGTAACGTCATGTGACGTAGGAAGAACATTTTCTTAGCTTAAACAAATTTTTACTGGCAGTTATAGTAAAAGCACAGTCTAGTATATACAGTCACGAAGCTTGAGTTGTGAGAGTGCTAGGAACAATAGACTGTGCCGGTACTATTTCGCATTGTCTGTAATGAGGCGATATTAGCGATCCTAGTGGCTAGCAACTATTTATGGATGCAAATTTACTACGTATTGAGTTTCGTGACTGTATATACTAGACTGTGGTAAAAGATATGAATTTCATAATCTCAGAATATATATGCTTTTGTTCACCGTAACGGAGTTGATTTCGTTAAATGAATTAATTGAATATATTGTATATAAAGTATTTACAGTTAATGTGTATCATGTTTACCATTATGTTCAATAATATATATTGTATATAATAATATACATTAGTGAACATATTTATATTTTATACAATATATGCAAATAATTCGTTTATCAAAACCTGTCCCGTTGTTGCAGTGAACAAAAACATATATTCTGAGAATTAATATTTGAGGAGAAAAATTCGCTCCGGCGCCGGGGATCGAACCTGGGTCCTTGGTTCTACGTACCAAGCGCTCTGACCACTGAGATACGCCGAATTCAATCCACAGCACCGGATCGAATTCTCCTCCTTCAATGTTTCCCTTTATAATGGCAGTTGACATTGGACATACGAGTATACGTCAACATATATGCCTAACATGGAGTCAGGCCATAAAGGGAAACATGGAAGTAGGAGAATTCGATCCGGTGCTGTGGATTGAATTCGGCGTAGCTCAGTGGTCAGAGCGCTTGGTACGTAGAACCAAGGACCCCGGTTCGATCCCCGGCGCCGGAGCGAATTCTTCTCCTCAAATATTAATTGTCAATATTACAGATATTATTCTGTATGACAAATTACTAAATCTATAATATATATTCTGAGGTTATGAAATGCAAATCTTTCACGAACATCACATAAAATTTGTTTAAACTAAGGGAATGTTCTTTCTGCGTCATATGACGTTACAAAGGCATAGGCCTATTTATAATACATTACATCATTATTATTTAATGACCCCATGCGTACCTGCATGCAATTCGACCTTGCTTACGCATCCACGTGACGTAATAGATGTAGCTACCAGAAGAAACTACTCGATCCGCTATATGTTTGGGAACAAAATTGCGCTGCCTGTTTGTCAGTAAAGTTTTGTTTTCGTTGTAACTGCGTAATATAAAGTTGACTTTGCAAGTCCTGTGTCTTTTTTTTTAGTAGGTTATTTTACGACGCTTTATCAACATCTTAGGTTATTTAGCGTCTGAATTGAGATGAAGGTGATAATGCCGGTGAAATGAGCACGGGGTCCAACACCGAAAGTTACCCAGCATTTGCTCATATTGGGTTGAGGGAAAACCCCGGAAAAAACCTCAACCAAGTAACTTGCCCCGACCGGGAATCGAACCCGGGCCACCTGGTTTCGCGGCTAGACGCGCTAACCGTTACTCCACAGGTGTGGACTCCTGTGTCTTTGTCATAGCGAATGACTGTAGGGTTGAGAGAGAGAGAGAGAGAGAGAGAGAGAGGGGGGGTGATTAAAATCACGGGACATGAGCCGAGAGTCAACAAGACGAGCAACATTTGAGCAATGTACACATCTTATATAATTGTGTGAAGGTAAGTTGCTTGTAATTAAATGACAAATAAGTGGACAGAACAGATGGATATTCTGTCTACGAACTTCGTTATATTGACTTAATGAGTAGGCGAAGTGCATTGTGAAAGCTTTGCTTCAGCTTTATGAAGTGTTCGCAGCGTCGACCTCCTGTATATTCAACGTTTGTTGCTGTTGCTCAAAGATTAATATGGAATCAACGATGTTATCAATGGACAATGGATACTATCCAGCCTACAAATATGACATTCTGTTACATTATAGTCGAATTGTGAGATAAAAGAAACGTTTTAAAACTTTTTTTTTTTTCAGTGTCCTGTGCTACATGGCCTTGTGTAATGTAGCGTTTACATTAATTTACACTCTCTGTATCATGCAATATCGCATCGACATCGTGTATGTTACAATACTTATACAGGGACATCATTTTATTTTTACTAACATTTTTAATATTAACCCGGCTATACCTTTGGATTAACAGTTGAGAACCGGAAACAGCGTTTGCTACCCCCTTCCACGATTGAAGTTTCGATGATACTGGCGTAAAATACAAACAAATCACTTTACTAGGTATGGGAGGGAAGAAAAGTAGTTCATCCGTTTACGTAAACTAGAAAATATCGCGATTTTAGTTTGATAATTTTCATTGGATTTTTAAAAATCAAAATACATTACTGTATTAACAATAAGTGTTTTTACTCACGAACTGAGCTATCCATTCGGATGTATTCATTATGCAGTGTATATTATACTGTCTACAGCACATTAACGTAGCCTACAATGTAGAGAATGAAGTTAAATTGAAAAATAATCATAATATGGATATTTAAAGACATTTTTGAAAATGATGGCCGCTCATTTCGATACAGGCTTCAGTTCTTTTGTGCATATTATCGCACTATAGACTATTGTACCTAATTCCAATTACCAGTTTCGTCCTTCGTACTAGTAACTCATGTTCAAATAATTCTGTACCTACTCTATAAAAGAGTAGGGGAGAGTCGGGTAGTATCGGACATCGGGTAATATCGGACAGTGCGTTTCTTTCATCTACCACCATATGGTAGTACCTGAATGACATGGTTACGTTTCTCTATGCGACATCACAGAAACGTAACCATGTCAATCAGGTACTATCATCGTGTGGTAGATGAAAGAAACTCACTGTCCGATATTACCCGATGTCCGATACTACCCGACTCTCCCCTACCTTACGTACTGTAAATTAAATCTTCACTTCTGCCAGATCCGAAAAAGATAAAATTACTCACACATGCTATTTACTGTCCGTCCAAGTGGTTTTGTCGCAGGGTCGTTGAAAGGTGGGAAATCACGTGACAGTTAATTACTTAACGAGGCCCTTTTATTTAAATTATTTTAAACAGTTGTATAATATTACGTAGACGTCCATTTCCTAACAAATTAATATTTTCAGAAAAGAGCTAAGACAGCCCAGCCACTAGACTTTACATAGGGGCGAGCAGAAGCGGGTGGGGGAAACCGGTAGGCAAACGGACGACAGTACATGTGCAAAAATATGATTCAATATTGAAAGCTCTTTCGTCGCTGGAAAATGCGAACATGTCTGGAACGTACTACACTCACTAACTCAGTACTATTTACTATGACCGTAAGGCGACTTTGACTGCATACGCAGCCTTGGTTCTGTGTGGAGGACGGTTGGAAGTTTACTAGTAGAGGGGGTGGAAGTAAAGTACATTAAAAAACTCTGGTACAATAAAAATTGAAGTAAAGATAAAATGATGTCCCTGTAGTATTCTATCACACCGTATCCAACATTATCTCTTTGTATGTTTCGTATCCAATCACAGGGTTTGCGAACATATTATAAGAGGCTAGATTGTATTACGTAATATTGCATTATGTCAGTTTGTGCCGTCATGTTAACTGAAATAATTTGAGGTAGGTTGTGAGCCGAAAAATTTGAGCAACTCTGCGGCATTTGGTTTGAATGGAGGTCATCAGTGCGTTCGTTTTTATCATTCAAATGACTGCTGTTTACATTGTCGCAAAGCATTGTGATCCCCTCTCGATGTGGACGGGCTTCGTTGGGCACAACTGTTGGGTAATTTCATTTGTCTGCCCGCTGTAGTTTTGCGGTCGACTACCCAAGGGTCTTTAACACCAGATTTTTCTGACAATCTCCTGTTAGCAGACACTCGTCGGCAAGATGAAACATCCATCATGCGATCGGTTCTATCTAGACTCTGCTGTGAGAAAAAGAATCATCTTGTACTTCACCGTAGCATAACATGATTTCGTAATTGTTATGGGCTATTCCATCTCAAATCGACCGAAATATAGAGAAAATTGACCTTGCAATTTTTAAATACAATGAAACTTTTTCTGTCCGTTGATAACTGTGATACAATGCTTTGTGCAAAGTTTGAAGCATCAGAACTTCATAGTGTTTAAATTAAAAATATTTAAATTTATCGTATTTTCATAAAATTAGCAACTTTAAACTGTTGTGGTTCCGAAACCCTTTCACCCAGTGATCAAAATCATGGTTTATTTTGATGCTGAGAAGTTAAAGTTTATATTGACATGTAAACAGTTTTCCTCACTTTTTATGGAAATGGAGAAATTTAAATTTTTCTTCATTAAGACGCCTTTGACCACGAAAAAATATTTTAAAAATAGTTAGATTCCGCATTGAAAGTACAAATAAACACATATTTTTGTACTGGTGCTCCGTTGATAAGAAAGTATTGAAAATATCAAATAAAGAAAATAAATAGTACGCGCGTGAGCTAACCAGCTGACTGTGAGGCGGGAGCTAGCCTAGGCAAGCAAGGCCAAGACATAAACATGTGATGTTTCGTCTAGTAGCGCATAGCTGGACTAGCTTTATCACAAGTTTTCATAAACACAGGAGTAAAATGACGCCCAACGCTCGCTTATCTTCATCTCTCGGCCAGTTCGTGCTGTACTGCGCCGTTCAAGTCTAGGCGTGTGAATATAATTTATTTAATACCCTCGAAGCTTATTGCCGAGTCACTAAGCAAACAATACCGAATCTCTCTTAACCCTCAACTGGTATCTATGGGTCAATATAGACCCATATGGATAGATATCGTAATGTACATTTAAAAAGCAATACCAGTTGAGAGTTAATAATGCAAGGCTTTTTCTCAATATTTTTTACATTTTTATAAATGGGCAAAAAAACCTAAAAGTAAGTAAAATCAGATTATCTGTCTCTCTGTATACAATAAAAATAAGGATTACTTCTTAACATAATCTATCAAATGTCAGCTTCAAAATGAGCTCCCGTTCAATGTTCTGCAGTAAACGGTTCCAGAGTTCTGAGCGCTGAAAAAGGCTTGTTTTTTTATATAAAATACGCTAAATTTGTCGCTCAATAGTACGAAAACCGTTTGACTTTCGATAGTATATTTTTGAAAATGCACTCTCCTCAGCACCTTGTATAAATAGGGAAAAAATTAGAGTATTAAAAAAATGCGAGGTTTTTTACTGATCGATTTCATATGGAATAGCCCTTTACCGTTCCATGGCGCAATAGTAAATTATAAAATATGAGATTAAACCATAATATACTTGTATCTTATCGTACCATATATCATATGAAATATCGTGTTATGTGTGTCTCTACAGAATGAGCGAATACAAGTTATACCCATTACGGATACAATCCCCTACAGCCTAGCCCTTATAGTCTAGATTTTCAAACCCTAGGATACCACATAGATGACTCAGGCAGTTTTATAGCTGTCACAAGATATTACAGACATTTCGAAATACCAATATATTAGTCTCGACAGATGGGCGTCTCATAAAAAAGTAGTAATGTCCTGCCGACATTATTGAGGCTTGTAATGAGAGGAAATGAAAAACTCCAATTTTCGAGAGAAAAATCCTGAGGAAAGAATTTGGTCCGGTGTGTTCAAATGGAATCTGGAGAATCAGAAACAACCATGAATTATTCATTCATTCATTTAGTGTTCTGCCCAAGGACAGGTCTTTCACTGCAAACCCAGCTTTCTCCAGTCTTTCCTATTTTCTGCCTTCCTCTTTGATTCCTCATATGATCCATATATCTTAATGTCGTCTATCATCTGATATCTTCTGCCCCGAACTCTTCTACCGTTCACCATTCCTTCCAGTGCATCCTTCAGTAGGCAGTTTCTTCTCAGTCAGTGACCCAACCAATTTCTTTTCTTCTTCTTGATAGTTTCAGCATCATTCTTTCTTCACCCAATCTCTCGAACACAGCATCATTTCTTATTCTGTCTGTCCACTTCACAAGTTCCATTCTCCATATCCACATTTCAAATTTTTCTATTCGCTTCTGTTCACTTCGTAGTAATGTCCATGGTTTTCCCCCATACAATGCCACACTTCATACAGAGCACTTCACTAGTCTCTTCGTTCTTTTTCCAGAGGTCCGCAGAAGACGCTCCTTCTATTAAAAGCTTCCTTTGCCATTGCTATCCTTTTGACTTCCTGGCTGCAGCACATGTTACTGCTTATAGTACTCTCCAAGCATTTGAAGCTGTCCACTTGCTCTACTGCCTCATTTAGAATTCGCACGTTTACTTTCTTTATTTTTCTTCCGATAGCCATGGTCTTCGTCTTATTTGCATTTATGTTCATCCCATACTGCTCACAGCTGTCATTTAGTTCCAGTAGCATATCCCTTAGTATCATCTCCTCTTCTCCTAACAATGCAATATCATCAGCAAATCTTCTGCACTTTATTTTTCTTCCTTCTACTATCACTCCTCTCATGTTCTGAAAACAGTCCTTTACTATGATAACGATAATTAATATCTAAAATTCCTGCCAAGAATTCCAAGAATTAGAACTAGATCAATAAAACAATGTAGTGTAATAAAATCTAATAATTTTATTTAGAGTTCAGTCTAATTGACTTATCACAGTTTAAAATCAATAACACTTACAAATGTAAATGATCATTGTAAATTATACAATTGAAATGCAAACGTTTTCGCCCTTGGGCATCATCAGACATTTGACTCACAATATCTTATACAATTTTTACCATATCTTTGCTGTGAAATGCGTACCAGATAATTGATATTTACAATCTTGTGTATATTAATAAACAACTATTTACATGA
This sequence comes from Periplaneta americana, assembly GCF_040183065.1. Lineage (NCBI taxonomy): Eukaryota > Metazoa > Arthropoda > Insecta > Blattodea > Blattidae > Periplaneta > Periplaneta americana. The sequence continues at coordinate 27,873,557 of NC_091127.1, read as the reverse complement.
TTAACTCTATGACAAATGACAATCTGAAATTTAAATGGATACAGATATTAAAATTATATGTGATAAAATTGTAACTAAAATGTTGTATTGATCTTATATTTCTTAATTATAAAATTGTGATCATTAAAACAACATAGTGAAAAAGATATGATTCATCTTGAACTTCATAATAGGCCAATATACTTATATTAGTTGATTGTTTGTAGTGCGAGCATTGATATCAAATCTCCGCCATTGAATGGATTGACGGACTGACAAATCATTGAGATCAATGCTCGCACTACAAACAATCATTTAATATAAGTATATTGGCCTATTATGAAGTTTAAGATGAATCATATCTTTTTCATTATGTTTTTTAATGATCACAATTTTATAATTAAGAAATATAAGATCAATACAACATTTTAGTTACAATTTCATCACATATAATTTTAATATCTGTATTCATTTTAATTTCAGATTGTCTTTTATCATAGAGTTAATCATGTAAATAGTTGTTTATTAATATACAGAAGATTGTATAAGATATTGTGAGTCAAATGCCTGATGATGCCCGAAGGGCGAAAACATTTGCATTTCAATTGTATAATTTACAATGATCATTTACATTTGTAAGTGTTATTGATTTTAAACTGTGATAAGTCAATTAGACTGAACTCTAAATAAAATTATTAGATTATATTACATTATATTGACTATCGGAATATCTCTATCATCATGCTTACTAAGAAAACAATGTAGGTATACTTCATTTATGTCTAAATGTTGCTTGTATTTTCTTCTCCCTATACCAGAATGTGGCTATTCTAGCAATGATGATAAGGAATAAATTTTAACGATTATTGCAAACTCATCTCGGTCGACCTGAAAATAAACGAAACACGTCACTGTAGGAATTCTGCAATATTTGCTCTTGCGAAAGAGGAAGTTTCCGTTTGCTTAAGTTTTTACCGATTTTCTGTGTAATTTTTGGACCTACTGTTTCTGGAAATCATATTTCCTCTTCCTGCAAGGAACTGTTAAATAATTATAACATTAATAATTATTACGTTCCCACACAAAGCCCCGATTCTCACAAAACACGTTTTCAGTCAAGAGAATAGTGCAAACTCGGGGAACGTTCTTGTGTGCTGGTAGTGTTTAACCTACTTCCGTTTGTTGAGATGTTAGTGTGGCCGTGTTTGTGTAGTCAGATGTTTGGCTTGTGTATAGTGACACGTTTTCTTTAGGTGTCGGTTCATCTGTCGCAATATTCGTCCATTTCAGTGAGTATATTTTTAAACTTAAGACTGGCTTTTACAACGCGTTACTGAATGTTAGAAGTTAGAAGTGTTAGTCGCAGTAGAGGGCAATTTGAAATGTAGTTGTAATCAATAAAATTGCAACGATTCGAACCCCCATGTGAAATTGATATAGGAAATACAGTTTTAACACTGGTTGTCGAATCTAGCTTCTGAAACCCGCACACTTCGAAAGGTTAAAAAAAATGACGTCCGATTCACATGGTGTGGTAATGGATTGTAACTTTATTTACTGTAGTACGAAACGTCCAACATTTTGGGAACATTCAACATTTTGGAATTTCGTGGTGGCTGCGTCATAAGGCGTGAATTTAGGAACCCCACATGTGCAGGCAATTAAAATTTGTTATACATCTTGATTACACAACTTTTAACACTGTATCATTCGGAATATGTATGGTAAGACTTTCCTGTGTTAAATTTCAACGTACCTCGTTTACATGTTTCGACCTATTTATGGGTCATCTTCGCATTCCGAACAATGGTACACAGACTACTCTACATACCAATGAACCAACAAGATTACAACGAAGAGCTAAACACAATAAATACATAGCACAAGAAAACGGATACAACCCTAACATAATACGTAAGACAAAACGTAATCACAAAAAACATAAGAATACAATACAAACACAAGAACACAAAAAATACATCACACTAACATACGAAAACAAAAACACACACAATATTGCAACCTCATTCAAGAAATTAAATTACAACATCGCATACAGAACAAATAATACTCTACAAAAACATTTCAACACACATACAACACAAACAAACAAATACAACCACATAGGCATATACAAACTCAAATGTAACACCTGCAACAACTTCTACATAGGACAGACAGGCAGATCATTTCAATCACATTACAAAGAACACATCACAGCCATAACAAAATTACAAAACACCTGCACATATGCAGAACACATCACAAATGCTAACCACACCCACAGAGACATCAACACAGACATGGAAATATTACACATCCAACCAAAAAGCTAGAAACTAAACACACTGGAACAATATGAAATATACGGACACACAAAAACACACCCCAACGAAATTCTCAACACACAACTCAACTTCAAAACACACACACTCTTTGACTCTACACTATACCACAGGAACACACCCTCACAGGAAACAGAACAAGTGGCGCCAAGACCAACAACGACCAGTTCTGAAGATGACCTATAAATAGGTCGAAACATGTATACGAGGTACGTTGAAATTTAACACAGGAAAGTCTTACCATACATATTCCGAAGTAAAATTTATTTCCAGAAAATACTAAATAAAAAAATCAAAACTTCAGGTATGAGAAAAACGAGAACTTATTATGTAGTAGGTTATTTTACGATCTTTATCAACATCTTAGGTTATTTAGCGTCTGAATGAGATAAAGGTGATAACACCGATGAAATGAGTCCGGGGTCCAGCACTAAAAGTTACCCAGCATTTGCTCATATTGGGTTGAGAGAAAACCCCCGGGAAAAACCTCAACCAGGTAACTTGTCCCGACCGGGAATCGAACCCGGGCCACCTGGTTTCGCGGCCAGACGCGCTAACCGTTACTCCACAGGTGTGGACAGAACTTATTATGTTTTAATAAAAACAGTGGCTACTTCAAAATACGAAACGTTTTTTAGGATAATCAGTTTTTTGTTCCTCCTGAGAAATTTACTCAAATGTAGGCTATATATATAGCCTATATGGTTTCTATAATTCACGATTCAATTGGAATGTGTAATCAAATGAGCGGTAGTCAGTGTTGTATCTAGTTCCCAAAGAATCTGTGAGAATTTGTCAGGCAACATTGCTGCTTTTAAACTTTGTTAAAATAAATATTCAGCGTCGCTTTATGTGGGTATACATAAACTTGTATTGGGCCGGTGTGAAAGGACGCGAGATTTTGTTTTGTGGACGATCAAGTTGTTGCGTATGAAAATTTACGTGGGAGCTTGAAAGAATGGGGCCTATGTGAGGTGAGTCGCTTGCAGTGTAGCATTTCCTCCTGATGATCATATGATACAGTGGCATGCCATGTCGGATCTGATTTCTATTTCCGCAAGAGCGACTTGGTCGCTGAACAGGAGGCAGTTGACCCAGTGCCTCAAGTTTCCGGACTCTAGAAGAAAACCGTGCAAGATATCTTCTGATTTTCTTCGTATGGAAATGAGATAAAAACTATAATTATAATAATTATTTGAGTATTTTGACATAAATATCTTCGTGGCATAATAAAATTGACACTGAAATATAATTTTTTTGTATTATATTTCTGCCTGTGAAGAAAATGCAGTTAAAACCCGCACAGACAAAACCAAATCGATTCAATAGAAAAGGTCTAACGGAAGGCAGCAAAATATGTCAAAATGGGAAAGGAACATGATGAAGAGATAGTAAAAGACTTAGGGTGGGAATTTCTCAAATCAAGGCGACGAAAAACCAGACTCACCGCATTGTTTAAGGCACAAATGGGACACAAAGCATGGACCGACGTCTATGCTAGATTAGTAACACCCTCATAGTTAGGCAGGGCTGATCATATTAGGGAGTTTAAATGCAGAAAACAAAGAACGGACGTGGCAAAATTTTCCTTTATTAACCGCACAATAGTAGACTGGAACAGCTTACCTGCGGCAATCTTTCAGGGTGATCCTCTCAAAATCAATACATTTAAGGAAAGGTTGAGAAGATTAGACTGAAAATGTAATTATAGGTGCAGTGTAATTAATTTAGTTCATATGTAATTAATTAAGGTGATATGTAAGTAAGTTGATATGTAAATAAATTAAGGTGATATGTAATTAATTAAGATGATAATGTATTTAAGTTGAAATGTAATTAATTAAGGTGTTATGTAATTAATTAAGATGATATGTAATTAAGTTGATATGTAAATAAATTAAAGTGATATGTAATTAATTAAGATGATAATGTATTTAAGTTGAAATGTAATTAATTAAGGTGTTATGTAATTACTTAAATTGGTAATAGTTGGGTGAAATAGAAGTACTTATAAGTTAGGTTTACTTTTGCTTATTGTAGGCGTTATTATAGCATAGTTTTTATTTACAGTTAGTTTTTATTTATAGTCCTAGGTTTATTGCATCTATTTATTTATAGTTAGAAGTAAATTTATGTTTATTTAATTTTTTATTGCTGTAATTATTGTATTATTGTAATAGTAGTATTGTATATTATATATCACTGCCACCGGGTGTTTACCCAATTGTAGTGTTAATACATACATACGTAAACTTTTATTTTGAAGCCGATTTCTAGAGAATGAGACGTTCATCATAAGATAGTCGTCTGTCGCCTTCCAATCCAATTTCCAAGAAGGAAATGCTCAGAATGCATCATAAACATGCATTGCCTGTTTTTTTTAGATTTTTATAAGTAAACAAAATGCATAATAGTAAACATCTGTTTATTTCCACATTGATTCTCAAGAGAAAACAGACAAAATGCATAAGTAGGTAGAGCCAGGTTTCCAATTTCTTAGGAGAGACCATCAGATTATATCATTAAGAAGACACCGGTATTATTCCAAGTGAACACAATAAATTAGCGTGCGTAACGCAACAAATGCATATCTATTTTAAGTCTCGTTTCCAAGGAAACGACTGTATTGTAAAACGGACGCCAATCGATTTTTATAGTGTTTCCCATTCTCCCCCCCCCCCTCCGCAAAAAAAAAAAATAACGTATAATCAAGAAAAATTTCTTTCCAAACAGTATCTGAAATAAATATAATATGCATAAATAGGCTTCATTTTGTTTTCAGACAAATTTCCGGAAAGCAATGTCAGAATGCATAAACAGGTGACAGTTTCCAATCTGGTTTCCAATGATACTCAATTATAATGTGCAATAAGACACGTAATAGTAATTTATGATACATGTTCGTGAAGTGGGTAGTATTTTAACAGGAGTGTAGGTTTGAGAATCGAGGCTAGCTGAGTTTCTTAGATACACGAATATCAAAATACAACTTCACGAATGTGTACCATACAATTTTTTCTCTACGATAGCTTCAAATTATTATTTCACACACTATGCTCACTTCACGCACTACCGTAGAAAAAAGTCTGTTTGAATCTAATTTTAAAGAAAACTCAGTAAAAATTCGCAAATAAAACCAGTTTCTTGTTAGAGTGTTTTTCTAGAAAACATGTTGAAAATGCATTTTTAAGCAAACATTAGTCGGTTCTAAAATTGATTTCAACAAGAGCACACTCCTTAGAAATAAACGAAAATCTGTTCTGAATATGATTTCCTAAGGAACGGAGTCAAAATTCATATTTAATTATCGTCAATATTTTTCGTATTGATTTCCGAGGAAACAAAATCTACACACATCATTAAGCAAGGAACCCAATTTAATCGTGAAAATTGCAGTAACCTCACAAGTCACATTTTTTCTCAAATTTAGTTTTTCATATGGTTGTAATATTCATACATAGGCGTTTCAAATGTGCAGAAATCCTACACGTCCAGTACTCAGTGTACAATTCACAGCGACAATAAATTGCAGTGAATTGCAGAACACCACAAACCCAGGGCATGTGGTATTTTTTTAGTTGGTTATTTTACGACATGATAGCGAGATGAATCCAGAGTCCAGCGCCGAAAGTTACCCAGCATTTCCTCTTAATGAGTTGAAGGAAAACTCCGGAAAAGAACCTCAACCAGGTAACGTGTCCCAACCAGGATTTGAACCCGGACCCACTAGTTTGACGGTCAGACGTGCTAGCCGTTACTCCACAGCGGTGGGCACGCGGAATTTTTTAGATACTAAACAAACCTTCAGTTTGATTTTCTTTCTTTTTTTTTATAAGATTAAAAGAATTTTAAGAATTAAATATGCTATTCATATAGGCTAATTTTGTGTTTTTGTATCTTTGTGTATTTTTTCAATTTTTTTCTATAGCCTACATTTAAATTTCTTTGTAAGATTAAAAAAAGTTGTCCTCCGTCTTTTTCACCTAAAAATTTTTTTTAGAGAAATAAAATGTTTGTTATTAGTCGTGAACCCCATATGTCCAGGCAGTTAACATTGTTTCCAGGGAAAAAAAAAAAAAAAAAAAATTGAAGTTCATGTATGAGAAACACTATACCTGGTAAGGTTTATCTTGTTTCAGTAGCAATAAAACCAAGTCCCTTCAAATGAGGGTGGAGATTATAGGAGGGTTGTAAATTTTTCAGGATTCATTTTAAAATCTTGTTATTGCACAGGCTACCGGAACTCAGTTTCTTGAAAGACAAGCTCAGTGACGGAACTACACAGTACGAAGAGAGATATTTTGTTATTTTATTTTGCGCTACCGAATGTATCAACTAGTCCCTTCCGCCACTGGATGGATGGACGGCACCGCTCCACTCTCCCCATCGCCATAACAATACAGACGAAGTCAGACGTATCTCCTTTCTCTCTCTTTTCACAGTGAGACAAGATACATCACTCAGCCTTTAGAACTTATTGTTGTGCTTTAATAAAAAAAATAGTCACTTCAAAATACCAAACGCATTTGTAGATAATCAGTTCTTTGGGCCTCCTGACAAATTTACTCAAATTTACATAAAAGTTTTCTGTAATTCACGATTCAATTGGAATGAGTAATCAAATGAGCGGTAGTCAATTTTGTATATAGTTTCCAAAGAATTTGTGAGAATATGTCAGGCAACATTGCTTCTTTTAAACTTTGTTAAAATAAATATTCAGCGTCGCTTGAAGCGACATTTGTGTATACCTAAACGCTTTTGATTCGTAGGGAATGATGAGTGAAAGGAAATGGGAGGAAGCGCTAAGATATTCAGAAAAGCAGGAAAATCTCAGCCAGGAACCGCAGTCAGTGTTCACTCCACGTGTGCATGACTACGTTACACCTCGCTCCTCGGCGAACGGTGTTTGGCAGGCCTCCAGCAAGTTGTAAACTGCTCATTTCAAAGCCTTAAGCCGGCGAAGGGACTTCGACTGGAGACAAAATGCGAAGTGAGCGGCCTTGGCGTGTTGTCATGGTGACCAAATTTAGCCATCTTGTTGCGGGGCTCCGGTAATGTCAATACTCTGACCATATGGCGAACAACACGAACCTAGGACTTCGCTGGCTGAGGTTAAACGACACAGAAATTTCCAATTAGTTTTTAATGTAATATTGAACACGGTTATAGCTCAGTTCACAGTTTCTTACTAACAACGCCGGAATTCAAACACCGCCACATTCAGTGAGACCGTGGTAAGGAACGTAGCTGTACGGGCAGATTTTCTCGATTTTGAATTTAACGTTTATTCCAACATTGTTTAAGGGTATATGTACGTGAACGACCACAAATATTATTAGAAAATGCAGGCTCTACATTTCTAAAATTTTAAAAGGAAATGAACTCACAATTGGACAAAAATTACAAGGTACCACAACAAGACTTATTAGAACTTAAGTATCTGATAAAAGTATAAAAAGGTTACTGATAATATTTTTTAGAAATCAATTTTTACTTTAAATTAAATTTTCCAAAATTTCATAATTCCACAACCATTAGAGATAGAATTCTGAAATTTTATACACTGATTTAACATGAATTTATGCAAAAGGTAGAGTACAATAATGCCCATTTCTTTGAAAATAGAAAAATTAGGTCACAAAATATGTAAATTTTAATAAATTTTATATAGGACAAATAAAAAATGAATTGTATTAAAATAAACAACTCTACACGTCTGAGAGTAGTCTACTTTTCAGAAATAAGTGTTTATTACATGCAGGAAAAATATTAAAGATGTCAGAGAGACTATAACATTGTTATTGTTACCAAATGATGCAACTGCAGAATTTTTTTTTTCATGTTCTTATAAAACTGATTTGAAAAATATTATTATTAACCTTTACGCTCGACCATGCCGAAATGTAGTAATTATACACCTGGTAGCAGTCCTTTAATGCATGTCATTAAAGTGCACCTACTCATTAAAGTTCAGGTGTTTTCAGCCAATGACAACTCAGCTTACAGGTGTTCAGCCAATAACGAGTCAGCTTTGTACCGTTATAAAACCGCAAGTATCGATTATTCTCGGATATGCAGTCGAAAGAGAATTAGCGAAAAGTCACGGAGGCTAGAAATCCAATACTGTCGCAGAAGGTCATGTTCTGTTACTATAATAATTAGCGTTAATTGTAAATAATATTCAAATAAATTCAATTTGTCATCTCGTTTTTCAATGTCGAATTCAATAATCAAAGTTATACCAAGTTTAACGGATTACACAAGGTCAATGACATTATTGTTCCTCGGAAAAAATCAATACTTTCGCGTCTGCGCACATCTCACAATTCACGATCTAGAACAAGGTCACTTCCGATCTTGTCAGGTACAAATAAAATGTATACATCTGAATACTGTAATTTCAAGTTAGAAATATGGTCGAGCATAAAAAGTCGTATGAAACTCGCCTATAATGGTAATTAAGAAGCTCGTATGAAAATTATGAAACTCGCTTGCGCTCGTTTCATAAACATCCATACTCGCTTCTTAAGTACTATCATTATAGGCTCGTTGCATAATGTACTATTTTTATACTTTTATCAGATATTTAAGTTCTAATAAGTCTTGTGTTGTCATGGTGACCAAATTTAGCCATCTTGTTGCGGGGCTCCGGTAATGTCAATACTCTGACCATGTGGCGAACAGCACGAACCTAGGACTTCGCTGGCTGAGGTTAAACGACACAGAAATTTTCAATTAGTTTTTAATGTAATATTGAACACGATTGTAGCTCAGTTGACAGTTTCTTACTAACAAGCCGTAATTCAAACACCGGCACATTCAGTGAGACCGTGGTAAGGAACGTAGCCGTACGGGCAGATTTTCTCGATTTTGAATTTTTCCCGTTTAATCCAACATTGCTTAATATGACAGCTGTGAGCAGTATGGGATAAAAGTAAATGCTATGAAATATTTCGTAGCGTTTCTTGGGAAAGCTATTGATTGAACTCCCAGTATGCTCAGTAAATTTAAGACAGCAGTGTATTATGATAATAAATGACTGGAAGGATTTCAGTTTTGTCCTTCAGATATACAAAAATTTTATCCGAAAAAATGGAACTTTTCATTCTGCAAAGAAATTTTACAATATTACATTTCTTCGGATCAAATTTCTGCACTTTTAAAGGACAAAAGTAAAATTCTTTCTATCATTTATTATCATAATACGAATACAATGCTCCCCTAAATTGATTGAGCATATTGGGAATTAAATCAATACCTTTTGCAAAACACGCTATGAAATGTTTCATATGAAACCATTTTTATGTCGAAAAGAAAGTAAAAACGAGCAAAATTGTATTACACCTTTTTGTTTGAAATATCTCCAAGAATAACCCCGGTAATTAATTATATTTATTATTATTATTATTATTATTATTATTATTATTATTCTGGTAAGCAGTTTATTTAAAATAAAAGAAGTTTTTGTAGACAATGTCTGTACCTTCTCATTTGGCATATAATATTTATGTTCAAAACATAAGCTGAAAGAAAGGTTTGTTACTGCCGATATGAAGAAAATTTCATTATGTTTTTAAATAAAGACCCATTCGTTCTGTAACAAAAAAATATATTTCATATATATCTTTGGCGGTTGTAATCCCTCTTACGTTTTGAATATGAACAGAATTTTTCCAATAAGTTACGAGAAATCGCTATCAACTTAAAGGCGGAAAACCATTCGTATGGTCAGTATGATGGAAAGCCACTGTGGAGACATCACAGGACAAACACGAGACAAGGGAAATACATCAGTTCCCTGCTAATTGAGATAAAACTTCTACCAAGCCGGAAATCGAACCGTGGGCCGCTTGGTTGGAACTGCACGCGCTATCTACGCAACCTTAATTGTGCACCCTTTTCAGTATTAGATAATGCTAAAAACATATTGTTATATCTGTGAAAAATGTAGCAATCGAATTTATGCAACAAGCATCACAATACATAATTTCTCTCTGCCCTTCCTATAATATAATAAGTGATGGAAAATGATCTGAGCGCATGAAACGTCTTTATATTTTGACGCTCTGTACTGGAATGCCATACTGCAACTAAAACTAAGGACCATCACTTCGAATTGAGTTACGATGAAAGCACGACCCAGTCATTTAGTGTATTAACTATGATTTCATATAGCAAGGTTTAAGACTTGATCGAAATAGCTGGTGACACATCATGCCATCGCTGGACGACGCGTCTGACATCTTCTGTTCGTAATTGCCCACTTAAGAAATTAGGGTAAACCCTCGTTATAGGATTTGACCTACTTTTTCTGCCTTGAACTGCAGTTTCAGCATGCATATGGTGTCAGGGATTTGAGGAGGATAAATGCTTGTGATCTGTATTGACGCTATCACTTAAATTTAGACTTACAAATATATTAAATCAAATAAATAACTGTATGCGACATCACAGAAACGTAACCATGTCATTCAGGTACTATCATCTGGTGGTAGATGAAAGAAACTCACTGTCCGATATTACCCGATGTCCGATACTACCCAACTCTCCCCTACAGGTTTTCCCTTGGTATTTTCACTTTTAACTCTTCTTTCTTGTTCTTGCCTGAGTCGTCATCGTTATAATCCATCCTTGTCATCCGAGGCTGGGATCATAAAAAAAATGAGGACCTAATGCAAGAACTTCAAATAGAACCCATTATGCAGTTCATCAGCAAATATCAACTTCAGTGGAAGGGTCATCTCGAACGAATGAATCGATGCAGAATTCCAAAAGCACTGCTTCATTACCATCCATATGGCAAAAGATCTCTAGGCCGTCCAAAGAAGAGATGGACTGAAAATTCTAGTTTGAGACCGTAACAGGCCACTTGGCCTAATACTTGTTAGGAAGATGATGATGATGATGATGATGATGATGAACTCTTCTTTCTTCAGGAGCTGTTAAATCATGCCGTCCTTCGCAGTCATCTTTTATCTGTCCTTTTTTTGGGCGTTCTACGTTTCTGTTCGTTATCATACACTGCCACATATGAACCCGTATTCTGTGAACTAGGTGTAGTGGTAGTTATTTAACTACGTTTTCAACTGCAGAGATATTCAGCATCGAAATTAATCGCAGACGAGAATTGGAGCTGCCAGGGACAGGAATTTTTTACGTGTGGAAAATATACGTGGGCTTCCTAACTTTATTTCTCTCCCAGGGGCATCCATGATAAGAATTCCATTGCCCTCAGCCTGACTTCAATCCGCGAACCTCTAACCCAACGCCAGAATGATAACCGAATTACCACCGAAGACGACAGCGCCATCTCGTCATAATTATTACATCCACACGTCGGTTGTGTAGTGATTATAACTCATTTGTGCATATTATTTTTCCAATACAGATTGTTAGCTGTAAAGCGATTCAATTTCAGCGCGTCGAGCAACACCTCGGTGGAATGTGCGTCATGCACTAGTTGTCTACGGGAACTGGTGCATGAAACACGTTAAGAGATGCTACTGCAGTTAAGTCTCTCCAGTTCCTGCAGTTTTTTCTTCACTGATGTTCATTTGCTATAGTCTGTGACGTCCAAAGTGTTAGAGCTCAGTTTTGGTGGTTTATTTTTTTTAGATTGCTTGCCTTGAATAGCATTAATATAAGGCTTTCCTAAGAGTGTCATTTTTTGGTAATAATGATATACGCGAAATGTGTCAAAAACCTCATTTTTTGCATGGAAAATGTAAACTCCTTAATGAAAGTCCAAAATTAAGTGAACTGAAATTGATAGAATTCCACGAAATTAATTCATAATCACGATATTATCAATAAAAAACAGGTTTCATGTAGAATTCGCACGAGAAATGAGTCTTCTTTCCAAATAAAAAGTGAAACCTTTTTTCGTTATAAAATATACATGAACATTTCTACATATTTGATCCAGCATTATATACGTGTGGCATCAAGCAACGATGTACGCATAGTTTCAGGGACTACTTTGTGTGATAAAAAGGCAGTGCGTCACCCCCTCACAGTCGAATGAAATTGAATTATTAATTTAATTAATGATGCAAACAATTTTCTGTTAGTTTCAAAGGGATTGTTCAATAATAATTAAAAGAATATATTATTTTATTTCTTAAGTTTATTTAGGGTGCGAAATTTGCACAAGATTTCTTATTTTTTTAAATGAAATATTCACCGAAATCAAACTGTTTAATCACAGAAATCAGGATAAAATAATCACCATAAAGACACACCACTAGGCATTTCTTTACATCGATTTTTTGGACTTTTTAGTAGGTTATTTTACGACGCTATTTCAACATCTCAGGTTATTTAGCGTCTGAATGAAATGAAGGTGATGTCAGTGAAATGAGTCAGGGGTCCAACACCGAAAGTTACCCAGCATTTGCCCATATCGGGTTGAGGGAAAACCCCGGAAAAAACCTCAACCAGGTAACTTGTCCCGACCGGGATTCGAACCAGGGCCACCTGGTTTCGCGTCCAGACGCGCTAACCGTTACTCCACAGGTGTGGACTCTTGGAATTAAAAGTAACGTATTTTGTTGCTGTACTCTTACATAAGCCATGGCGTTATAGTTAAAGGAGTTCATAAGATGTAATGTATGGTATTTCCATGGAAACGATCCTTACACAGTAGAATATAAATAATTTGCAATTCACGTTTTGATTTTCAGGTAAGTCAGTTATTAAATAGCCTACAATAAATAATGTGAAATGTTCAGTCTTATGACTTATTAATTTATTATTAACATTTGTTAATACATGTTAAATATAAATAATGTATCAACGTTTTCGTCTTTTACGCCATCGTCAGATACAACTTGCTTCTACGATATCAAAATTACATAGTGGAATTTTTGTTTTCTCTAATAGTAAACCATCAAATTGCTGTTATAGTAATAATAATAATAATAATAATAATAATAATAATAATAATAATAATAATAATAATAATAATAATATGTAATAATGACTCACGATTTTCATGTATTTTACTTGTTGGAAAAAATTTTAGGTTATAAATATGTCTGTCTACATTGTATAACTAATTATATTCATATTTTCATGTTACAATGCTTTCAGTTACAATTTAATAATGACAATTTAAAATACACATGTACCATCTCTTCTGCTAACAACGCCTTATCATCAGAAAGTTTTATGCACTTTATTCGTCTTCCTCCTTCTATAATCCGTCCTTTATTCTGAAAACAGTTCTTCACTAAATCCTACAAGTAGGTGTTTATCAAATAGCTATAAGAAATATGAATTTGTTGCATATGACAGGTACAAGGTAACAATGAATTTTGTGACATGCTTAAAGAGGAAACTTTGTCAATGGCATTAAGCGGTATGGCTTCCTTCGATATGAACCATTTCATGTAGGTAACACCAATCTTTATGGTTTCAATGGAAATAAAGTTACCAGATAAGACGTATTGTTTTCGTGGATACGAGCCTTGTGATTTAACGATGATATAGGTGTACGTTTTTCTTGGAAAGAAGTCGTAACATTAGACATCTGCAGACAGTCGTTCTCACTACCCCAATCTATTTGGCTGCTCGTTTTCAAAATTTATCCCCATATCATCACCTAAGTACCGGGTCTCATCATAACAATTTTCTCATTATACCTCACCACAAGACATCTTTATATTCTTCATCCTATACAGTTTCAGTTGCTAGAAATTGGGAGTGATGTCAAGAGTTGTTGGACAGTAACTTCATTTAGGTTAACATTGCATAAATTGTTGCTTAACAGATTAATTTCTGATTAATTTTGTTACTTATAATGGAACTAACATCTGTCCATTCTTATTATTATCATTAATTTCTCTAAATAGAATACAAAAACTCTAATGGCAAAATCTCATTACATTAATATTTTCATTATATCAATATATTTTAGATCTATATTTTGCTCCCTATAACATAGTTCTAGATGGGCAGGGCATGTAGCACGTATGGGCGAATCCAGAAATGCGTATAGAGTGTTAGTTGGGAGACCGGAGGGAAAAAGACCTTTGGGGAGGTCGAGACGTAGATGGGAGAATAATATTAAATTGGATTTGAGGGAGGTGGGATATGATAGAGACTGGATTAATCTTACACAGGATAGGGACCGATGGCGGGCTTATGTGAGGGCGGCAATGAACCTCCGGGTTCCTTAAAAGCCATTTGTAAATAAATAAGTATAACATAGTTCTAGTAAACTTCTATTATAATAATTCTCATCATTTTAACTAACTAGCTATCTCAACTTCATTATATTCTTTATATATTGCATGTAGACTGAAGTGAATTACATTAGCTCATAAATTATTACTTTTTCTAATAGGTTTTATCTCAATTTAAATAAAATGTACTAGCCGTTAAAACTTACCTGAAGAATATTGCTGGAGAATCTTTTAAGTGTATTGTAAATATTCATAAATTAAATATGTATGTCATTATTGTATTGATTAAGGCTGGCTGAGTGGAATAAAAGGCCTTATGGCCTAAACTCTGCCAGCGAAAATAAAACATTTTATTCTCACTGATCATCTGTTTAACATGGCTCAAGTAATACCATCCGTAATTAAGAAAGGACGCTAAATATGATTATTTTAATAGTTGCATCATTTGAACCTTGAACCTGGCTAATTTAGTAGTCGATCGCACTGCGATATAGATTGGAACACAAGACCGTTTGGGAAAGTGCCTGCAGATCCCATTCATCACTTGGTTTTTCTTCTTAATTGGATAATTGGACCCATGAGAAGCGACGACTGAAAGTCTTGCAGCGTGTGACCACGCTGTGGGCAGGGAAGGGCCGTCTTCAAGGTCGGCAAGACTTTGCCCTTTACAGGTAGGGCAACGCGTCTCTGGAATGCGTGCCGAGATTCCTTTCGACCTTCCCCCTTCATCTTCTGAACCTTCAAGATTTTTCTCCGTCGGCCGTTGAGATTAAAAAAAAAAAGTATAGACTTCCGAGTCACTGAACGACCGTCACGTGTTGTGTGTTGCCTGCGTTGTAGGCGCTCAGGTGTTGTGGACTCTGTCCCTCCGGTCTTTTATCTCCATCTCTTTGGCTTGTGTAAATATTCGCAGCTGTGCGCTCATATCAGAGTTGAATATCAGAGCTCTTCCACATGAGGTGTGAGGCCATGTTGGGAGGTGGATCAATGAAGATACTCGCCGGAAGTGTTTGTGAGTGTAAAATTTTAAAGATATTTTTTAAATTTTTAGAACATGACTTTATTAGGGTAGATGAGGGTAATTGTAAACAGGGGGTAATTGTAAACAAATGCTGTCAGAAATGCAAAACTGTCAATATAAAAAATTTAATTCGGGGGAATATTTAAATTAACATGTTGGCTAACCTACAAACCAGTTTGGCGCCAAATAGGAGTAACTGTTTAGTTGTGAACGAATGTTTTGTAAGAGCCTACAAAAAAAATCGAGAAAGAATTTTGCTTAACCTTCATTTTTGGCATTGTAAGTAAACGTACAGTGCTATTTTTTAAAGAATATGTTGTTTTTATGAGTAATGTATAGTAGTTAAAATTTATTACAACGGTTTTGAGATCTCTCATAACTTCAGTTCATTAAATTATGACGTGTTTACATTTGCCCCATAGTTTTAATTGCTTGGGGGTAATTGTAAACATGTTTTACTATGGTTACATTTCGTACTTTTCAGTAATCAAAGAGACCCCCCACTCAACTACACTGTGGAGGATTTAGAGAGGGTTGTGACAGATGTGAAAAATAGTAGTAACTACAGTTATCGTGAAGCTCAGAAGAGGTACTGAGTTCCTATATCGTCATATATCATAGGTTAAAGGGACGAAATGTACCAGTGACCAAAATTGAAGTTGGAAGGAGTACAGCTCTTTCTTTTGAAACAGAACAAAAAATGTTAAGTGTCTGATAGCCCGTGCGAAAATTGGTGTTTACAATTACCCTCTCTCAAAGGGGTAAATGTAAACTAGCAATTAAAAGATGAAAAAAAGTCAACCTTATTATTTTAAATCCATTTTCAGGGAAAAGAAAGATCTAAAAATAACACAATGTTTGTTTGTCATGTTTATCATTACTGAGGGTTGTGTAATGTTGAAATATATTTGAAATCAGTGAAAAGTGTTTACAGTTACCCTGTTCTACCCTATTCATATTGTGCTATGTATTATTTTCATTGTTATGTTAGGGAACACATAGCTGCCAATACGAGTATACCAGTTACAAAATCACTACCATTTGTAGTATTTGTCAGTATCGAAATTCGAAACGAAGTTGGCAAAAGAAAATTCAACCTGCAAACTAGAAAATCACCATAATCCATTAGCATATGTAGTAGTGGGGGGAAAATGGTTAGGTTTCACCCTTAGGGTTTGAAGTAAGCTGACCCGGACTATACGTAAGGATCTATACTGTTTTCGTTGTAAGAAAAATCCTAATGTAAACACAAGTACGTTGCTGTTATACCCGTGATTGGCTCCCAGTCGAAACACTCACATGACGCAGGAAAATATAGTTCGTATTTGGAAACCACAATCTTGTATTATTTGAAAATAAAAAAATTGAATTCTAATTGTTAAATACGATGAAACATTTAACTTCACTGATATGTAAAATGCTATGTAAAAGAAAAACTACTTTTATATTTTGTTATGTAGACCTACTATGAACGCGGATGAATACCAACAGTAATACCGAGGTAGTCTGTTCTTGTAACAAGCTGGCGTCACTTGAACTCGTAGTTGTTCACGTAAGCACGCGGTACTGAAGTATGGCTTTTACATCCTCTACTGTCCTTTGTGAAGACATAAGATTTTAAAATAATTTAATTACAGTAATTATAAAATAAATGTTTCCTAAGCAAACGAATGCATAGTAATGAGGTTAGGCCTACTTGATGAGTAAGGGAAAATGTTTAACATGAAACAGAATGTACAACAGTAGGCGGGAACACGTACTGAGAATCTATGGCGCCTAACAGCGGTCAATGAAGCCTCAAGGCTTATTCACAATGAAAATTAAACATAACGTAAACATTAACATAAGCACATAAACATATGCCACAAACTTAAGTAGCCAAGGCCCATTCACAATGAAAATTAAACATAACGTAAACATAACACGTGTGTGGAAACAAACATACCGAATCAACAAAACTACAGAATCTATTACATAAAAATGGAGAATTGCACAATGACTGACGATGTAGCTATTCAATATATGTTTCTAATAACTACAATGGCATCAGTATATGGCTCTCAATACTTGAAATCAAAGAAACGGAGATGTAAAATAATCAACTTTTCGTCATATGATTCCATGTTGCGCGCCTAGCTATCATCACGGCCAATAGATCAAAATATTGCCTGTAGGCAAAGCCCATGAGATGTTAAACAAAAAGTGAAAACACGCTTTCCGCTTGTGTACTGTCTCCAAATCGCATAAACATAAGCATGAAAGTTTGGAATTTGCAAACTTTCATGTTAATGTCTTATGATTAAGATTAAGTTTATGCTTATGTAATTCATTGTGAATGCTTTCATTAAATAACATGGACACAAGGTTTTATGCTTACGTTATGTTTATGTTTAATTTTCATTGTGAATGGGCCTTCACTTGAATCACGTGCTAGTGTTTATATTAGGATTTTTCTTACAGCGAAAAAATTATAAGTGCCATTTTTGTAAAAATTCTTTTATTTTACTGGAATAACATTTATGCACTTATCCTTGTAAAATAAATAAGACTCGAAGTCCAGACTCTTTCCTTTATCGGTTTATTAGGCGTTCATATATGACGGGATGTAATATGCAAATAGCTTCAACGTACATTATGAGTGAATTTCCTCGAAAGTGTGAAAATGGCATTTAGGTCGTTATTTACTTCAATTTAAGTTATAAAAATATGGCCTACATGGGAGAATTGATAAATTACATTGGAAAAGATTGCGCTGCCGTTCGGTAGCTATTGAAATCGATGCAGTCGCAGAATTTTATGAACCCTGCACACGTGCTTCGTGCTACTTAGAACAGGGTCAAGGGTGAAAAAATAGCGAGTCAGATGCCACTAATTAACACAATGAAGTCGTAGTTGAGATACAGCATCTCCGAGTGCATCGCCGTGTAACCTTCTGCACTCCGTTTGTCCGTGGGCGGGCGACTCCAGCCGGAAGGGTGCCAAGGGTTAATGTAGTGTGGAAACAAACGGGGCGAACACCTTTGATTCCCATTCACCAGCTCTCCATTGATGCCAAAGTTACAACACTCTTACTTCTGTCACATGGGGTAGATCAATTATATTATCCAATGACCTGTGCATATTGTTTAATAATGTGTAAGATCCTGCCATTATGCGTACGTTATAGCAACTTGTAAGTGTAGGAATTCTTTATTATTGTACACTGCTCCGTCGATGTAGTAGAATGCGTCTGAGTCTAAAGAAAGCAGAAAAAGAGTACAGCATGGTCTGCTGTGACGAGAATCCAAGCCCCCGCATACCGGTAAGGCATAATGGCACAAACACGTTCACGTTTGAGTATTTCTCACAAAGTAAATATTATTCAACGCCTTGAAAACGGCATAAATATTAAGGATATCGCTGGAGAGTTTAACATAATAATTGAACCGGTGAGTGGAAAAAGGGAATAACTACATTTTTTTTTTTTTTTTTGCTAAATTGAACTGAGATAGCCATTTTGTTCCTCAATGATAGACCCATTGGATGAACTGAAAAAGGGAATATTACTAGCATTCTTACCCGAGTAAAATCTCATGTCTGTTCTGTGTTGAGTGGAAGAAGGAAATAACTTCTGTAGTAGTTCCCTTTTTCCACTCAAGATTGTGCCAGGGCTGACTCAGCTGTTCTATTACAGCTAATATTGAAAAAAGTTTTATAATAAACTAATAATAAGCTACATGAAGTAACTGATACATGTAAACAAAGCGACTACATGCAGAACTTGTTACTTCCCTTTATTCCTGTACAGGAGAATGATGTTTTATCTTCGCAAGCTTTGAATGTACATATTCTGTATTCATAATCTTTCTAACAACACGTCTGTTTTCTACACATACCATGAGGGAAAGGAGGTCATGTAGGTATTCAAAATCATGTGAAATTTTCTGAGAAAAACAATGGTGCAATCCGTTTTGAGATATATCTAATAGTTTTCAAGTTATGACACAAACATTAGTTACTGCATCTACAGATATTTTGTAACATGATACAGTACTAAGGTGGCTTTGGAAAAGATATTTTTATGCAATTCTCTTAATTAACTTTTCCTGCTTTACTTTTTGGTTAACCTGTGACAGTTTCAATGCATTGTTGTAATTATTTGAAGCTTTCCTGTAACAAATTTCTTGATTTTCGTGATGGCATTATCGAAAGTGGAAAGAATATTGATTTAAATCAAACTTAACAGAAAAGCTGTAGAAAGTTTCTTTTGTTTCCTGAAAAGTTGGGTTCAAAGTAGTTATTCCCTTTTTCTACTCACTGATTCAATTATTAATTAATTTATTTATTTGCTTGCTCGCTTGCTTTGTTTGTTTTATTTGTAAATTTATTTATTTTATAGATAAATTCTAGGAAATAAAATAAAATTCTCAATCAAGTTTACAAGCTCTTCAAGATAATTATATTCTCTATCAACGCACTAATTCAAGAAATACACCAGCTCCTCACTGACCTGATGAAACAAGGACTAAAAATAACTCTAATATGGATCCCTTCTCATCAGGGCATTCCTGGTAATTAAATTGCAGTTACATTACTTCCATTGCATTTTTTAACGTCTATTTCTCATACAGACGCCATTAAATACATATCCAGAAAACTGCACAACCATTGGCAAACATCATGGACAGAGTCATCTAGCAAACTTCACGAAGTAATACAACATTCCAGAATGAAATATCCACTACAGAATTTTAAACGCCAAGATCAAGTTATAATCCCCAGATTGAGAGTTGGCCACACCAAAATTACACATTATTATCTTCTAGACAGAACTCTTCTTCCAGCATGCACCAATTACTACAGTAGGATTTCTGTACGCCATTTAATTTCTGAATGTCCACTATATCACCTTCATCGAGATCAGTTCCATATACAAACAGACTTATCAACAGTTCTAAACACCCCATCATTCAGTTCAAACCTAATTACATTTCTGAAAGCTATCAACATTTACAAGTGTGTCTAAAATGATTATTGTAATTCAGTAAACTCTTTGTAAACTGTAACAATTGTTTATGTATTGTCGCGATATGACTTCCTAAGTTAAAGCGATATAAAATAAATTAAAAAAAATAACTTTTATTAAGGGGATCCGGTACGTCCTATCTCGGCTATGTTAAAATCATTATTTTTCATGTAGCTTTTCTCAGAAACTGCTAGTAGTAGGCACTTCATTTTTTACGCGTTATTGTTACATAATTATACTGACCTGAATTTAACACAGCCAATTGAGGAAAAGTGCATACTTACTTACTTACTTACAAATGGCTTTTAAGGAACCCGGAGGTTCATTGCCGCCCTCACATAAGCCCGCCATTGGTCCCTGTCCTGAGCAAAATTAATCCATTCTCTATCATCATATCCCACCTCCCTCAAATCCATTTTAATAATATATTCCCATCTACGTCTCGGCCTCCCTAAAGATCTTTTTCCCTCCGGCCTCCCAACTAACACTCTATATGCATTTCTGGATTCGCCCATACGTGCTATATGCCCTGCCCATCTCAAACGTCTGGATTTAATGTTCCTAATTATGTCAGGTGAAGAATACAATGCGTGCAGTTCTGTGTTGTCTAACTTTCTCCATTCTCCTGTAACTTCATCCCTCTTAGCCCCAAATATTTTCCTCAGCACCTTATTCTCAAATACCCTTAATCTCTGTTCCTTTCTCAAAGTGAGAGTCCAAGTTTCACAACCATACAGAACAACCGGTAATGTAACTGTTTTATAAATTCTAACTTTCAGATTTTTCGACAGCAGACTGGATGATAAAAGTTTTTCAAGCGAATAATAACAGGCATTTCCCATATTTATTCTGGAAAAGTGCATAGAGACGGCCTCCAGATATGGAGAGTAGCTGTGAATATATTGAATAAGCAGTCGCGGACAGCCGATGAGGGGTGGTCCTCCAGCTTGGGGGTTGGGCGAAGAGCTAACAACCCTTCACCGTAAAAACAGCTTGTTACGAATCCTTCAAATAAGCCTCGGAATGGGACTGATTCTCTGGCACGACCACAGCAAAGGAAAAGTGCATAGTACATTAAATATAATTTTTTGTTCCGGTCCAAATTTTAACTCCAATTTTCAATATATATCAGTACATAATTATTTTCATAATTTACATTTATTGAAAATCTCGTGTTAAATTAGGGACAAGGCTTGTGGCAACGTGCTCTGAAAATTTGAAAGTCCTATGTGTAATAGAAGCTGAGAAAAGCTTCATTTTGTAAGAAAATATAGTGAAATAACAGCTATAGAAAATATTTTTGCTACAGAACTAATTTACATTAAACAAAGCCTGCTCATCATTCGTGTGTTTACACCATAATATTATTTATATTAGCCTTTAAAGTGCAAAATAAGAATTTTAGTCTGAAGTGATCATTCCAAAGATAACTATAAAAACAATAAAATCTGAAATAAATTAATATCTATTTATATACATAATTATAAAAATAGTAACAATTTTATAATAATATAAATTAAATTTTAAATGCAAGCTTTAGAGAATTCACTAAACTTATTAGTGCATTCCAGGGCCTTATTCACACTTGTTTTAGAAATAGTTATTGGGAAGATAGAATAATGATATATATATATATATATATATATATATATATATATATCTCAAATTAAACAGAAAATAATGTATAATTTTGCAGCATAAAAATAGAAAAAAAAAATTTTTAAAGAAATTTTGCCTACCGCATCCCCTTAACGTTGTACCAGTTTCACTTTTTATAATATGTTAATAACTCTAAAAATACCAATTCCTTCATTTTCGATATTTTACTGTCCATAATATTCCTAGAGTTTCATGCCCTACCTAAACATGATGCTTGCCGATTGCAGGGGACTTGCTCTGCGTGTTATATCTATCTAGGTAGTCATTGGCTTTCTCCTATACAGGGTGTTTAAAAAATAGAGGGCATAATTTCAGGTATGTATTCCCCAAATGTAGGCAATACAAAAAGTTCATTACAACGTATGTCCTAAAATGTTTGGTTTCCGAGTTATGGCCTTCAAAACAGTGATATTCACCGGAAAGGTTTTCTTTCTGCAGTTATTTTCCTTTGCAGCAGATGTTCAAAATGTCCACCTCCTGCTTGAATACAGGCCTCATATCGATGTCTCATGGCCCTGCGAACACGATCCCAAATTCCAGGAGTATTGCGTATTTCCTCACAATCTGCCACAATTCGATTCCGAAGGGATTCCATGTCAGGCACTGGAGACGTATACACCAATGATTTTAAATAGCACCACAAGTAGAAATCGATAGGGTTCAAATCAGGTGAGCGTGGAGGCCAAGCAATTGGGCCACCTCTACCTATCCGTCGATCAGGGTACTTCTCCTGGTACGAACGATGAGTCAGCGCAGCATTGCCGTCCGCCTTACCGTACATGAAGTGCACTTCTGCCACCTGATTTGAGTACATGTCGCACAGTACGACGCCAAACACAACACTCAATGCATCCTTCGTCTCGGAATTAACTGTCAGAGTGTCCTCTGTTTATATCTTCTGTCACGACACCTACCTGCGGGAAGAAAAACGTTCCGGTGAATATCACTGTTTTGAAGGCCATAACTCGGAAAC